>NC_060126.1:103708290-104011321 GCF_021461395.2 Schistocerca americana
ACAATAATGCTTGAGTAACGGATGAGATGAGTACGAAATCTTTCGTGGTTGCCACGCGGGATTAACCGAGCGGTTGGCGCTGCAGTCAAAGACTGTGCAGCTAGTCCCGGCGGAGGTTCGTGTCCTCCCTCGGGCATGGGTGATTGTGTTTGTTCTTAGGATAATTTAGGTTAAGTAGTGTGTAAGCTTAGGGACTGGTGACCTTAGCAGTTAAGTATCATAAGATTTAACACGCATTTGAACATTTTCTGTCGTGGTTGCATCATAAACAGCCGGCCGCTGTGACCGGGTGGGTCTAGGCTTCAGTCCGGAACCGCGCTGCTGCTACAGTCGCAGGTTCGAATCCTGCCTCGAGCATGGATGTGTGTGATGTCCTCAGGTTAGTTAGGTTTAATTAGTTCTAAGTCTAGGGGACTGATGACCTCAGATGTTGTCCCATAGTGCTTAGAGACATCTGAACCATATTTGAACCATCACAGACAGCGTCATTCTCGATTCTCCTTTAGCGATAAATTTGTGTAAAATCTCAAGTTTCTGATGGTCACCTTACAGACTTCATCAGGAACATGCAGTGTGTTGAGAGTCGCTGGGGTCCTACGAGGAGACCTGCTGACTCCCAGGATTTCGGCTTGTACACTGATCAAATGGAATACAAAGACTCTGCCGGCGGCGGAATAGAAGGCCGCCCGTGGCGCTGCCGGCACGTCACACGGTTAAGAGTATGTGTAAGTGGAGCAGAGCTGAATGGGAAATCACACTAGCGACGATTCGGGCTGCAAACGGCGAAATCCACTGCAGATTGTTACGGCCCGGTCGCCGGGAACGAGCATCTGGTCGTCTTTTCCGTTGCTACTGGTTTTGAGCATCTATGGAGAGTGGCTGAAGGACGGTGACAGGAGTAGGTGACAAGGTGGTGGACGACCGCGGCTCATCACGGAACGTGGAAGTCGCAGGCTTACCCGCTCTGTAAAGCAGAAGAGAGAGAGTTCTGTGGCAGATATGGCGGCAGAGTACAATGCTTGTGCAAGCGCACGTGTTTCGGAGCACTCCGTTTCGTACACATATTGAACACGGGGTTCCACCGAACGTTGCCGTTCTGATGCGACGACGTCGTCAATTACGATTGCAATGGGTATTGGATAATGGAGATTTCACCGTGGATCAATGAAAACACGTCGCCTTGTCGGACGAATCACGCTTCTTGTTACACCAGCTCTATGGTCGTGACCGCATACTGCGTCATCCAGGAGAACGGCTGCTCGGAACGCAGGATGGTAGGGGCATATTCATCTGGGTTTCATGACACCTTTGGTGGTCCATACACACATCAAAAAAAGTTTTGCATCACCTCGGTTCCGAGAGTTCCTGAACCTGTATAGAAAACTGAAATAGCGATCAAAATAAACATCATTCCCGCCCTTTTTATTGCTCATGAAAACCACACATTGCATCTTGTACCACCATACAGCAAGACCTTCAGACGTGCTGGTCCAGACTGCTGTACTCACCGGTACCTCTAATACCCAGCAGCACGTCCTCTTGCATTGATGCATGCCTACATTCGTCGTGGCATACTATCCACAAGTTCATCAAGGCACTGTTGGTCCAGATTGTCACACTCCTCAACGGCGATGCAGCGTAGATCCCTCAGAGTGGTTGGTGTGTCACGTGGTCCATAAACAGCCCTTTTCGATCTATCCCAGACATGTTCGACAAGGTTCATGTCTGGAGAACATGCTGGCCACTGTAGTCGAGCGATATCGTTATCCTGAAGGAAGTCATTCATAAGATGTGCACGATGGGGGCGCGAATTGTCGCCCATGAAGACGAGTGCCTCGCCAATATGCTGCCGATATGGTTGTACTATCGGCCGGAGGATGGCATTCACGTACCGTACAGCCGTTACGGCGTCTTCCATGACCACCAGAGGAGTACGTCAGCCCCACATAATACCATCCCAAAACAGCAGGGGACCTCCACCCCGCTGCACTCGCTGGACAGTGTGTCTAAAGCTTTCAGCGGATTGCCTCCAAACACGTCTCCGGCGATTGTCTGGTTGAAGGCATATGCGACACTCATCGGTGAAGAGAACGTGACGCCAATCGTGAGGGGTCCATTCGGCTGTTGTTGGGCCCATCTGTACCGCGCCGCGTGGTGTTGTTGTTGCAAAGATGGACCTCACCATGGAGGTCTGGAGTGAAGCTGCGCATCATGCAGTCTATTGCGCACAGTTTGAGTCGTAACACGACGTCCTGTTGCTACATGAAAAGCATTAGTCAACATGGTGGCGTTGCTGTCAGGGTTCCTCCGAGCTATTATCTGTAGGCAGTGGTCATCTACTGCAGTAGTAGCCCTTGGGAGGGCTGAGCGAGGCATGTCATTGACAGTTCCAGTCTCTCTGTATCTCCTCCATGTCCAACAACATCGCTTTGGTTCACTCCGAGACGGCTGGACACTTCTCTTGTTGAGAACCCTTCCTGACACAAAGTAACAATGCGGACGCGATCGAACCGCGGTATTGACCGTCTAGGCACGGTTGAACAACAGACGACACGAGCCGTGTACCTTCTTCCTTATGGAATGACTAGAACTGATCGGCTGTCGTACCCCGTCCGTCTAATAGGCGCTGCTCAGGCTTGGTTGTTTACATCTATGGACGGGTTTAGTGACATCTCTGAACAATCAAAGGGACTGTGTTTCTTACACAATAACCACAGTCAAGGTGTATCTCCAGGAGTTCTGGGAACAGGTGTGATGCAAAACCTTTTTTGATTTGTGTTTAAGAAATCGTAACAGCTGTGGTCTGTGTTAACATTATTTCGGCACAGCGGTATCCTTTCATGCATGATATCTGCACCGACGGCGATGGCATCTTCCAACAGGATAACTGTGTGTGCCATAAGGCCAGAATCGTGCTACAGTGGCTTGGACAGCGTAATACTGAACTCATATTGGTGTCTTGGTCACCATTTCGCCAACTCCGTCCCCACAAGCCACTTGATCACAATTTGCGGAAATTGCGTACATGTGCGTAGACATCTGATGCTGCATACGTCCGATAATCTATCAGGGACTTGCTGAATCCACGCCAAGTGGAATCGCTGATGTACTGCGTTCCAAAAGCGATCCAGCACCTTAGTAAAGCGTTGGCCATAATGTGTTGGGTCGTCCGTGTAGATACTTCATTTCACCACACCTCATCAGTAGCGCGCCGATGACCCATCCGAGTTATGTCTTCAAAGAGTGATTGCTGCATCTCAATTTTGAATTACTTCTCCTTCTTCTAGTGCCTACCCGTTCCAGACAGGGATGTTCGAAAAAATTTCCCATTCTTACACGAAATACATGTCCTTACCTCTCCGGGCCAAGAAGTTGTTCTTTCTCGTCGTCTTTTAGCAGGTATTATTTCTTGAAGAATGATACGTAGCATTTCTTATCTGTTTCCAGTCCTCATTATATGGACGAGATATTGTAGATTTTTGCATTTTATTGTATTTAAGAAGTCTGTTTCTTTCTTCATTTTGCGGAGAATGCCGTTGTTAGCGCTTTGATCTGCCCAAAGCACTCTTAGCATACCTCTGTACTGTCACATCCTAATGGCTTAACTCGATTGCCGGTCACGTATGTCCAAGTCCAGGTCTCAGCTCCATTGAAAACGATGGAGTGTATGGACCACAGCAGAAATAATAATTCTGTTGCGATTGAGAGATGATGACTTTCCTTAGCCGACCTACGTCGCTCCTTCCTTTCGGACTGTACCTAAAGATTTTCTTGGGTAGGTTTATCTCCTTACCTACACATACATCTGTACATTTACTTCTATTCCCTCGCGGTGTACGGCGGATGGTTCATCGAGGAGCAGTGCCAGGTTGCCTCTTTCCCATCCCAGACGCAAGTAGTTGCACCAAGAACTGCCCGCATCAGCTCAAATCTGTCTAACTCTACCCTCACGGTCTTTTCGCAACATATACGAGTATCTGTAGGATGAATCATGACATACTGTACGCTGTCGAGCCAAGTGTATCTTCTCGTCAGTTACTGATGGGCTATTAGCTTGCAGTTCATGCTTTGTCCACTGGACTAAAGAGAAGTTCACTTCTGCCTGACCAATCTAAACACAGGCCACTGATCTGTCGGTAGAAGACTACGGGAATTACGTCTTGCGGTAAGCTAGGGAAATACGTGTGTACCTTCCTCGCGATATATTCATGTATCCGGGTTTGCGCAAGCGTTGGAGACAACCAGGAGACTGCCGTATGCATTCTTCAGAAGGGGAACTCATTCGCGACTACATGATAATTGCCGTAAGAAGCTTCTGTGGACACCTGTTTCGAGAATTGTGCAGCCTGCTAATGAATGCCAGAACGTAAATCCGACTGTGGCACGGAGAACTGTATGTTGAAGCATCGTAACAGAAAGTGATAGAAAGTCTGTAGAGATTGGAAAGTGATCTTAAAGTGTGCGCAGTCCGGGTCTCTGCTAGTCGTAAAACAGAGCATAAAAGTTTGACAGTCACTCACGGGTGCTAAAAGTGTCTAAGGTGTTTATCCTAAACAGCTTACAGATGATGTAACGAACTACCAGATTTCACAGTGATTGATGGAAAAATTTCTTATTTGTTAATGGAGCGATAAAAACTGCTAGTCTGTGTTCAGAGAACACGAGAAATTTTCCTGGTAATCCATAAGATATCAGTGTTAGACTAAATGTTCTCAAATATTCAGACTAATTCTACATATTTTATTTTCTATTTCCGAAGTCCTATTTCAAATAGCAATACATTTCTTCAGTTATCAGTGTGATCTAAAATAGCGGGTCGGACGTAGTAGGCTGGAAATGGCAAAATAAACACACAAAAGTAGCACGCAGAATGGATGCAAATTCAGAAATAAAAATAACTAAAGCTTCATGTGTAATCATTATTTTAGAGTGTTTGACAACTTGACAACGGGTGACAGATTACTGAGAAACAGTAGACCCACTTAGGAGTCACTGATAACACTAAATGAACCTGTATTTTTATTTGTTCATTTATCCCGCCATGAGTGAGAGGGTCGGGGCCAATGTACGTGTATAAGGCATTCTTCATACATTACATTGTAATAGAAGTCGTGTATCTAATATGGATACTTTAAACAAAAATTTTCTAACTCTAGGCGTCCTCTTTCATTTAACTAAGGCGTTTGACTGTGCTGACCACAAAATATTAGCGCTCTTGCAATCTTCTAAAGGTTTCCATGAAAAACCTAAGAAGACTGGAGCCAGTTGGACAGAAGAAAGAAGAGAGATAAATCGACAAATGATGAGAGAAATGTGGAACAAAAGAAAGGAGAAACAATTGAAACAAACGTATTCCATAGTGGCTTATAAGTAAAAGAAGCAGAAGAAGACGTTAAAAATTAATAATCTGTCTGGAAAGTGGTTTAAACTGACTGGAGACTGCCGGTGCTCGAAGTCTAACGACTTCCTTCTATGCGCCAGCTTCTTTATCTCAGAGCAGCACTCACACTCAACGTCCTTAATTATTTGCTGGATGTCTCTCGATCTCTTTCTTTTACACTCTACAGCTCCCTCTAGTACCATGGAGGTTATTCACTGACGTCATATCACCCTGTCCCTTTTTCTTGACGATCTTTCCAACATATTTCTTTCCTCTCCTATTTTACGGAGATTCTCAAAAATGGTTCAAATGGCTCTGAGCACTATGGGACTTAACATCTATGGTCATCAGTCCCCTAGAACTTAGAACTACTTCAACCTAACTAACCTAAGGACATCACACACATCCATGCCCGAGGCAGGATTCGAACCTGCGACCGTAGCAGTCGCGCGGCTCCGGACTGAGCGCCTAGAACCGCTAGACCACCGCGGCCGGCGGAGATTCTCCACATTTGTTATTCTATGTGTTCATCTCTTTTACAAAGTCCTTTTGTAGCGCCACATGTCAGACGCTTCAATTCTCTTCTTTTCCCGTTTTCCCACTGTCCATTATTCACTATTATCCAAAGCTGTGCTTCGAAAGTACGTTCTCAATAATGCATTTCTTACATTCAAATGGTTCAAATGGCTCTGAGCACTATGGGACTTAACATCTGAGGTCATCAGTCCCCTAGAACTTAGAACTACTTAAATCTAACTAACCTAAGGACATCACATACATCCATGCCCGAGGCAGGATTCGAACCTGCGACCGTAGCAGTCGCGCAGACCCTCTCTGAAGAGCCTAGAACCGCTCGGTCACAGCGGCCGGCATTTCTTACATTAAGGTCGATGTTTGGTACCAGCAGACTTCCTCTGGCTAGAATTGTCCTCTAAGTCTGTGCTACTCAGATTTTCATATTATCCTCGCTTCGCCCATCACACGTTATTTTGCATCTCAGGCAGAAGAATTCTTTCACTTCTTCTACTTCATAGTCCGCAATTTTGATGGTAAGTTCGTTGCTAATCTCATCTGTACTACTCGTCCTTAGTTTCGTATTCTGTGCTCGTTAGATTGCTCGTAGCACTTAATATGTCCTGATATTCTTCCTGGCTTTCACTGAGGATAGCATTGTCATCAGCGTTGACATTCTTTGTCCCTGAGTTTTAGCCCTTTCCTGAAAGTGTCTTTTATTTCTGTCGTTGCTTTTTCGTTGCAGAGATTGGACAGTAGGGGAGAAAGACTACATCCTTGATTTGAGCTCTTTTTAATTCGAACACTTACTTCTTGGTTTCCATTCCTATTGTTCCTTCTTCGTTCTCATAATTATATATCTTTCCCCAAAGCTCACCCCTTTTTTCTGAGAGTTTCCGACATCTTGCACCATTTTACGGAGTGGAACGCATTTTCTGGGCCAACAAATTACATGGTGTCTCGAGTTTTCTTAAGTCGAGCTTCCATCACCAAGCACAACGCCAACCAGCCTTCTTGGTGCCTTTACCTATCACGAAGCGAAACTAAACGTCGATTTTTCGCCCATTTATTCACATAACAACTAAGTCAGACATTCTTACATATGAAACTGGTGTCTGTGAATTTTTCAGGCGATTGAACTGCCTGTAACAAATTGTACTACATTTGAGTTTCAGAAACTTCCGAATTACGGCTGTTCGCCATTCATCTACAAGCCATCAACAATTTTAACAGCAGATTTCATGATATTCATGGAAGAATAGTGGCCATATTGGATACAGCAGACACCCTGTAAGAACAAATGGTAGCATTCCTACCACCTACATGCTAAAGGGATCTCAAAAAGTCCATGTGTTACACATTATTACGGAGGCGAAGTAACCATTGTTTAATACCGCACAACACTTCAATGTGACACAGATACATCAGACTGCTTTCTAACAAGTCTTTGTCAACAGCCTCTGTGAACAAACGTCGGAACGTACTGTCAATCGTTCAGCTCCTCGATCACAGAAATTCGCACAATGCTGAAGGAGCAATTTTAGAACCGCTGTGTGACCGTCCTTGCTGTTGTAAAATTTCGTGCCCCCCCCCCCCCCTCCTCCCCCATAAGGTGTTGCTCCTCGACTGCCTGGACACTGCACTCTGTGGTTAATGTCGGCGGCCTTTTTTCCTGATCAACATCGCTCACGTCAGTGCGGCCTTTGTCGACTTGTTGGCACCGTTTCTCTTCGGCTGGATGCGACAATGCATTTGGTCCATCTACCGCCAGAATTTCGCGGTGAATCTGTGCGCAACTTAGAGACTTTGCCCTCAAGAATCGTACCGTCGCACGTAGTCAGCTCTGGAGTGCGTCTCCAGATGCCGTGCCATTTCACTCGCTCACTGTGGCGCACCTGTTACCCGTAGCGAAGCAGGGCTGCATGTGTAGGAAACCCGAAACATGTCTAAATGTGGAACTACACGTGTGGCATGGCCTATGTAATTTACTTTCTGAAGTTTCTACGTACATCAGTCGACATCCTATTCACATCTCTGGCTGCCGTGAAACAACGCTGAATTCTGTAGACGAACCGGGAGGGGGGCGGGAAATCCACCTCGGAAAAAATATATAGCATTAAAGGGCGAAATAACGTGTGAATTTGAATTGTCTTCTGGGATTGTGTAATGTAATAACTAATAAGCTTGTATTGTTTTGACAAATTTCGACTGTGCCAGCAGATGCTGTTTACGATGTTTGGAATCAACAATGGACAAGTCGCGACAAATGTGCAGATACTGATACGCGCAAAGAGAATCTACCTAAATTCAAACACTACCGCCTGTTCTTTTTTTCTTTTTTGTTTTGTTTTAGAGCGCACAACAACAGTGGTCATTAGCGCCCAGACTAAAAAATGGTTCAAATGGCTCTGAGCACTATGGGACTTAACTGCTGTGGTCATCAGTCCCCTAGAACTTAGAACTACTTAAACCTAACCAACCTAAAGACATCACATACACCCATGCCCGAGGCAGGATTTGAACCTGCGACCGTAGCAGCAGCGCGGCTCCGGACTGGAGCGCCTAGAACCGCACGGCCACCGTGGCCGGCCGCCCAGTTATCAATGCACTGCGAGGCGCAAGGTTAAAACAGCAACTAAAAAGGACGACACTATAAAAGGCACATTAACAGGCAAGGGATTAAAAGAAAACAGCATAATCAAATGTCCTTGGCCGGCCGAAGTGGCCGAGCGGTTCTAGGCGCTGCGGTTTGGAACCGTGCGACCGCTAAGGTCGCAGGTTCGAATCCTGCCTCGGGCATGGATGTGTGTGATGTCCTTAGGTTAGTTAGGTTTAAGTAGTTCTAAGTTCTAGGGGACTGTTGACCTCCACTGTTAAGTCCCAAAGTGCTCAGAGCTATTTGAACCAAATGTCCTTAGACAGGTTTGTCAAGTGGATAAAACGAAGAACGCGAGCAGCTGCTCCTGGGTCATCCGCTAAAATGTCGTTCAGTGTACATGGCAGGTCAAGATCAATGCGCAGTGTATTAAAATTCAGACAGGACGTTAAAATGTGGCGTACCGTCAGCAATTGCCCACATGGGCAGAACGGCGCCGGCGCAGCCGTCAGCAGATGGCGATGGCTGAACGGGCAGTGTCCAATTCACCTGTTAGACACTACGACATTAATAAGCTTCTGTTGATGTAGGGCTAATAAATTTCAACTTCTTGTACACAATTATTTTAACGATTAGTCAGTCAACAGCTTACTATGGAAGAGTGATATGATTTATGCAATATGCACGTGATATTCATCATTTACTCGTATAAAAAAATGTTATCGGCAAAATGCGTCGAAAAAACAAACTTTGCTTTGTTTTCTAATAAAATGCAGCCTAACGCAGAAGACGTAGGGGAGTGTGAGTCTATTGGAATAAGTACTGATGAATGTGATGGTGAATCTCTATCTGAATCTGCAGTTACTCTTCCTCAGTCTTCGAACGTAAAATGTGCTATTCCTGTCCCATACTTAAGTCGTCATTCTAAGCCAAGTGTTGAACACGAGATTAAGTACCAACAAAAATGCAAGTGTAGGTACAATACAGTGTACTTTGACGGCGATCGGGACTGGGCCTCTCGTAAATTGTGTAAAATGCATTTAAAAATGATATAGAAGCTCTACAGGAAACAGGGGACGTGTTCATTTCTGTACTTTTTACTAAATTTAGAAAAGCCATTGGAAGGACAGGAAAACTAGAAAAGCTCGTAATGTCAGAAAAACATGCAAAAGTCGTTCCAGTGAAAACTGTTAATCTCGGGGAGTAAAAGCTCCATTTCATGAGTAGATAATTAAACAAAATGAAACTGGAAAAGTGTTAAATGGCCAAGCAGTGACTTCTTTAATTCCAAGTGTCTATTTCCTTTGCAAGAAAGAAATTCCCAACACAGCAAGATACAAACTTCTAATTCTTAAGATAGTACTGAAAAACGACATTAATCTTGAAAAGTGAAAGGTGAGAAGAAATTCAAAACACTAAAGTGCTGAAAAGCCTTGATGTTGATTCAGACCACTATTTGACTACGATTAAATTCAGACCACTCCCATTTCGAAAAGAGAAGAAAACCTTTTACAAAATTCCAAAATATAACACAGAAACGTTAAAAAATGAAGAAATTAAACAACGGTTTCAAAAAGCATTGCACAAAGATAGCGATGGCATATCCACAAAAAATAACTAAGCGGGATGGGAGGAGATCAAAAACGAAATAGTTGAAATAGCAAAAGAAAATTGTCTCGTGAAAAGAGTAAGAAGACATCCATGGTGGGACAATGAATGTGATGAGAACCTGGAGAAGAGACAGAAATTGTGGCAGAAATGGAACTCCACAAAAGATCCTCAAGATCTTGACAATTTTAAAATCCAGAGAAGAGAAACAGCTAAGCTTTTCCGTAATAAAAAAAGAAGACAATTTCAGGATAACCTAGAACAGATTGAGGAAGACTTTAAAAGAAATAATTCTAGAGATTTCTACAAAACTTTTAGAAAACAGCTAACCAAATACCAATCCCCAAATTTATGTTTTAAAGATGAAGAGAACAAGCTAGGTTTGACAAACAAGACTAATTGTGAAATATTAGCAAAATATTTCGAGAATCTACTAAATTGTGAACCACTCAAAGATAAAATGAGTTTTGAAAACCACCGAAATACTAATACCGAGTCAAAACCTCCAGACGCTGAAGAAATAAAACACATAATACACAGTCTAAAAAACAATAAAGCCCCAGGTGAAGACTCCATAGTACCAGAAATCCTAAAAATAATGGATACCAACCTCCCACAAGTTTTGGAACATATGTTTAAGAAGATCTGGGACGAAGAAAGAATTCCTGAAGACTGGCAGTGTGCCCTGATACACCCACTACACAAAAAGTGGGATAAGATGAATGTTAATAATTATAGAGGGATCTCGCTACTACCAGTAGGATACAAAATTTTGTCAAGGAAATTACTTCAAATCGTGGAGCCAGTTCTGGATAAAAAAATAGGTGAATATCAAGCAGGTTTTAGACAAGGTAGATCCTGTGTTGAACAAATATTTAACCTGAAAACACTAATTCGTTACAGAATCTCAAGAGGCCAGAGATTTGCAATAGTATTTGTAGATTTCAAAAAAGCATACGACTCGGTAGATAGAGAAACATTACTGAAAGTATTGGAAGAATTTGGGGTCGATACGAAAACAATTCAAATTATCAAACAGACGCTAACAAACAGTAAGGCCAAAGTTAAATTTATAGGTGAAATTTCAAGGAAGTTCGAAATTAAAACAGGTGTTAGACAAGGTGATGGTTTATCCCCAATCCTCTTCAACTGCGTACTGGAAAAGATATTGAGAATATGGAAAGAAGAACTCAAAGGCACCAAGAATGACATCAGAATTGGAACAAAAAAAGAAAAAATAGAAGTGGACTGTTTAGCTTTTGCAGACGATCTGGCAATAATTACAGAAAACGAAGAAATAGCCCAGAACTACCTGGAGAAACTACAAGAAGTTTCGGCCAGAGCTGGACTGCAGATTTCATTTGAAAAAACCGTGTATATGTCTAATCATAGAAATAACAAGAAAAATCTTATTACTAAATACGGCAATATTAAGAGAGTAGAAAAATTTAAGTATTTAGGTGAAATAATTCAAGTGAATGGTTTAGACAAGAGTGCAAACCAGGCGAGAGCAAGGAAAATGGAATTTGCTTTTCAAAAAACCAAAGACATATATAACAAAAAAAACATTTCGATTCAAGCTAAATTAAGACATTATAAAACTGTCATTAGACCAGAATGCCTGTATGCATCGGAGTGCCTAACTCTTAACAAAAAGGGGGAAATAGAAAACATGGAAAAGAAAGAAAGGAAAATTTTGAGAAAAATATTAGGACCGAGAAAGATTGGAGAAGAGTACAAGCTAAAGAGTAATAAGGAAATATACAAAACTATTGAGAAAGTGAGTGAGGCAATGCGTAAACGCAGACTAACGTTTTATGGTCACCTGTCGAGGATGGATGGAAACAGACTAACAAGAAAAGTGTTTGAACATAGTAACAGGAACGAAAAAACCAACAATAAATGGATACAGATGGTGAAAAAGGATTTGGCCTATTTTAATGTCACCCGTGAGTCAATCAGGGACAGGGAAAAGTTTAGACAAATAGTGAACGAAATTAAGTGTTTTCCAGAAGAAACGAAACTAAAGAATAATAACAGGAAATGGTCGGAAGAGCGGAGGAGGAACCACTCGAAAATGATGAGGAAATATTGGGAAGAGAGAAAAAAAGATCAAAAAGCCGGGCAAGTGAATTGTTGAACGTGGTCCAAAGATGGCCGAAATCGAAAGAAGAAGAAGAAGAAGAAAGGTGAGGTTTTGGACAGTCAAAATGAAACAATTCTATATGATTAATACGTTTCCTTAATGGCAGGCCCATCTACAAGTGTTTCTAGCAAAAGTGAATTGTCTTTGCTTGTTCGTTATGTTGCACCGTCTCCGCCTTTTGATGTGAAGGGAAGGTTTTTATGTGTGGTTGAACTCAAGAACGTGTATTTACAGCACTTGATAATGTACTAAGGAACCGAAAACTTTCTTATGGCAAATTAATAACATGCTCTCCCGATGGTGCTGCTAATTTTAATGGTTGTATCACTGGGGTCCGCGCTCGGTTATCAGAAAAAAGGGGGAACGAGTTGCCATACATTACTGAAGAGCTCGTGTTTTGTCAGTTGCTGCCACCAGCAATAGGAATAAACGTCCTATAATAAAACGCACATTACATATTGTTAAGGACATTTATAAACTTTTCATGCTTCTTCTAAACGGGAAAATGTATGGCATGAAATTCAGTGTGCTTTAGTACACTCTATTATAAAATACCCAAAGCTGTTGACATCCGCTGGTCGAGTACCTATCTCACAGTTCATGATATATTCCTATGCTTCAAGTCTATTATGATGGTATGTGAACAGATATAAAAGAACGGTGCGAATTTAGCAAGTTTGGCAGGAGGTATCTTGTTAGAAACAATCAGTTACAATTTCGTTGTAGGTTTAGTGATTTTGGATGATACATTAAATGCCGTCTCAAAGTAAAGTTGTGCGAAAGCACTCACTCAAAATTTCACAACTCCTTGTACTCCTTTCTGCAACTGCAGAACATTAAAGACACATCGACTGCGTATGCGATTGCGATGAAAAGAGTGCGAAAAATGAAACACTAAATAAAATTAAAAAGCTGCAAGTGGACGCAATAGAAGTTAAAAATGTGCTATTTACGCACGACAAGAAATAAACTTTGAGAAAGGTAAGGAAATATGTGAAAAGTATGATTACTGAAATTGAGCAACAATGACAAGGCTGTGGAAGTGATAGAACTAAGTGCATACTTTGAAAGTTGCAAAGCATTTCAAGAATTTGGTAATAATGTCTGTAAAGGACTTTGCATGATGTTACGACTTAATAATGTTGACGATTTTATCGCGATCTTGCTTTCTTTGAAGTATGTTGCTCGTAATAAATCAGAATGTTCGTCTTCTGATGATGCTTCTTTCAGCTTAAGGACAGACATCGGCTATGAAGCACTAAGGACATTCGTTGAGTGTACGAGGTGCATTCAAGTTCTAAGGCCTCCGATTTTTTTTCTCCAGACTGGAAAGGGATAGAAACATGCGCATTGATTTAAAATGAGGCCGCGTTCATTGTCAATACGTCCCAGAGATGGCAGCACCGTACGGCAGATGGATTTTACCGCCAGCGGCGAGAATGAGAACTGTTTTAAATACTTAAAATGGCGACGTTTTCCTTACTTGAACAGCGTGCAATCATTCGTTTTCTGAATTTGCGTGGTGTGAAACCAATTGAAATTCATCAACAGTTGAAGGAGACATGTGGTGATGGAGTTATGGATGTGTAGAAAGTGCGTTCGTGGGTGCGACAGTTTAATGAAGGCAGAACATTGTGTGACAACAAACCGAAACAACCTCGGGCTCGCACAAGCCGGTCTGACGACATGATCGAGAAAGTGGAGAGAATTGTTTTGGGGGATCGCCGAATGACTGTTGAACAGATCGCCTCCAGAGTTGGCATTTCTGTGGGTTCTGTGCACACAATCCTGCATGACGACCTGAAAATGCGAAAAGTGTCATCCAGGTGGGTGCCACGAATGCTGACAGACGACCACATGGATGCCCGTGTGGCATGTTTCCAAGCAATGTTGACGCGCAACTACATCATGAATGGGACTTTCTTTTCGTCGGTTGTGACAGTGGATGAGACGTGGATGCCATTTTTGAATCCAGAAACAAAGCGCCAGTCAGCTCAATGGAAGCACGCAGATTCACCGCCACCAAAATAATTTCGGGTAACCGCCAGTGCCGAGAAAATGATGGTGTCCATGTTCTGGGGCAGCGAGGGCGTAATCCTTACGCATTGCGTTCCTAAGGGCACTCCGGTAACAGGTGCATCCTATGAAAATGTTTTGAGGAACTAATTCCTTCCTGCACTGCAACAAAAACGTCCGGCAAGGGCTGCGCGTGTGCTGTTTCACCAAGACAACGCATCCGCACATCGAGCTAACGTTACGCAACAGTTTCTTCGTGATAAAAACTATGAAGTGACTCCTCATGCTCCCTACTCACCTGACCTGGCTCCTAGTGACTTTTGGTTTTTTCCAACAATGAAAGACACTCTCCGTGGCCGCACATTCACCAGCCGTGCTGCTATTGCCTCAGCGATTTTCCAGTGGTCAAAACAGACTCCTAAAGAAGCCTTCGCCGCTGCCATGGAATCATGGCGTCAGCGTTGTGAAAAATGTGTACGTCTGCAGGGCGATTATGTCGCGAAGTAACGCCAGTTTCATCGATTTCGGGTCAGTAGTTAATTAGGAAAAAAATCGGAGGCCTTAGAACTTGAATGCACCTCGTATGTTGTGCCATCCCCTTTCTACTTCCTGTGCAGAAAGATCATTCAGCATAATCAGTAGGGTGACGAAAAAACTAAGAAATAGGGTGGGTCAGGATACTCTTCAAGTACATATGTAAAGGTGTCAAAAGAAGAGGACGAGGAAACCACAGAATCTTTTATTCATGGTGTCCTCATCAGATACGCTCTCAAAAAGACTCGGGGTATTAGCTTCCTGTAGATGTGTTTTATTGATTCTTATAATTTCATTCTTTAAGGTAATCAGCTAACTCAGGCTATTCTTACTTATCATTCACACATAATTTAATTAAATATCAGTGATGAAGGGGAATTTTTAAATATTGATACTGGTGCTATTTTTTTGGTATGATATCTTTTAAAATTTTAATATTCCCCACCCCGGGAAGGAAACCGGCTGTATTCATCACTGCTGCGAAAGAATTATAAACAAACAAGAGAGCGAAGTAAATAAACAATAGCCTCTACCAATTTAGAGCAAATCCACAAGTTAAAGTAAACTTAAGAATCAGTATTAAATTACAAAATCTATTTTCTTTAATTTGCTAAGTTAATAATATCAGCTCCCTCGCAGGCGAAATCACACGAACATTTTTATATACGCTTGGCACATTCTATTGCGTGTGCAAACTGATCGAAAATTCGCAAGTCATGATCATCTAAGCCGGTAATCGTAATCGAGTAGGTATGCCTATCGGAAGTCATTGAAGTCTTAGCTTCATAACAATTTCAATTATATCTGTAACCTGGTTCGTCTGATCTTCCACGTAGCACTTGCCCACTGTTAACTAAGAGAAAACTCTATTTGAAATGCGGTTAGTGGGCATACCTATATCTACGTTCACACCTATACTCTGCAAATCAACGTGAAGTGCATGGCAGAGGCACGTTCCATTGTACTATCTGTACGCTGCAAACCAACGTGAAGTGCATGGGCCGGCCGGAATGGCCGAGCGGTTCTAGGCGCTACAGTCTGAAACTGCGCGACGCTACGGTCGCAGGTTCGAATCCTGCCTCGGGCATGGATGTGTGTGACGTTCTTAGGTTAGTTAGGTTTAAGTAGTTCTAAGGGACTGATGACCTCAGATGTTAAGTCCCATAGTGCTCAGAGTCATTTGAACCATTTTTTTGAAGTGCATGGCAGAGGCACGTTCCATTGTACCAGTTATTGGGGTTTCCTCCTATTCCATTCAGTTTCGATCGCGGAGAGAAGAACGTCTTAAAAGACCCTGTGTCTGCTGTAATTACTGTAATCTTGTCTTCGCGATTCCCATGGAAGCGACACTCAGGGGTGTTGCAATATATTCCTAGATGCACCACCTAAAGTTGGTTCTAGAACCTTTCTAAGTAGATCTATCTTCAAGCGTCTACCAGTTCAGTTTTTTCAGTATCTTCATTACACTCTCCCATGGGTCGGACAGACTTGTGACCATTTGTGCTGGCATTCTTTGTATTCGTTCAGTATCCTCTGTTAGTCCTTTTTGGTGTTGGTCCTACGCACTTGAGCACTATTTTAGGATGTGTCACACGAACATTTTCTGTACAGTCTCTAGACTTATTCTATGCCCCTACTATTCTACCAATGAACGGTAGCCAGGCAAGCAACATGCCCTGCCCTCCGTAAATGGCATCTTAGAATCATCCAGTCACTCTGTCCATGGTGGTATTAAATTTCTGTTCTTCGCAATGTGCTGGTTGGTGAAGGAACTTTGTTTTATTGGTATTCAGTTTGAGGCGAAACGTGTTAAATGCTGCGGAGAAGATATTCAGGATTAACCGTAGCTGTCATTCGGACTGAACTACAACTGAGTTATCATCAGCGTACTGTAATGAGAAGTAGTTCCTATTCTATTATGTCTGTTATTAGCCGAACATGCCGCTCTACCAAGAGAATGTAAAATATATAAAAGAAAAGCTCAGAAGTATAAAATTTAAGGGTAAATATCGAAACATGCAGCGTTAAAAAGCGTGGTAGCCAGCTGCAAGTTAACGATAGAATTTTTGGAGTGGACAATAATCTGATTTAGAATGCGTAGCATAACAATTCCGCTGGCAGAAACTGTTTCCTCTTAAGTAAATGTTACATGTGACAGTGTTGTGTATTTGCATGAAGTTTGTATGTGTGTTTTGAATTTATTTTACTTGAAGTAAAGTTAAGCAACGGGAGGACGATCTTATCAGCGGGAAAGACGAAAGAGAACTGCTTTTACAGTGCTCCAACGTGGAGGCATCGAGAATTCACGGAGGACGCCATGTAAACTGTTGGCAGTGTAGGTGTTTACGAAGCACATAGCGTGCGCCGCCGCCTTCATAGGAGAAACGTGCCTAGTTAGCACTCGCGTAGCAGAACAATAACGTTCTGTGCGGCTGCGACAGCACAGTAGTTAGGCGAGAGCGGAACATCGCCGCCATTGTGGACATATACTGTACGTTTATATCCCGCAATAAACCTTACGGTGGATGGCGGAGGGCACTTTTGGCACCAGTATCGTTTCCATCATTTCCTGTTTCATTCGCGAATGCTGCGCGGGCAGTCCGACCGTCGTAACCTGAGTTCTTTGGTTTTCTTGTAATTGTCATTTCGCAAGATGTTGTTGTTGTTGTTGTTGTTGTTGTTGTGGTCTTCAGTCCAGAGACTGGTTTGATGCAGCTCTCCATGCTACTCTATCCTGTGCAAGCTTCTTCATCTCCCAGTACCTACTGCAACCTACATCCTTCTGAATCTGCTTAGTGTATTCATCTCTTGGTCTCCCTCTACGATTTTTACCCTCCACGCTGCCCTCCAGTACTAAATTCGCGATCCCTTGATGCCTCAGAACATGTTCTACCAACAGATCCCTTCTTCTAGTCAAGTTGTGCCACAAACTCTTCTTCTCCCCAATTCTATTAAATACCTCCTCATTAGTTATGTGATCTATCCATCTAATCTTCAGCATCCTTCTGTAGCACCACATTTCTATAGCTTTTATTCTCTACTTGTCCAAACTATTTGTCGTCCATGTTTCACTTCCATACATGGCTACACTTCATACAAATACTTTCAGAACGAACTTGCTGACACTTCTATACTCGACGTTAACAAATTTTTTCTTCTTTAGAAACGCTTTCCTTGCATTGCCAGTCTACATTCTATATCCGCACTACTTCGACTATCATCAGTTATTTTGCTCCCCAAATAGCAAAACTCATTTACTACTTTAAGTGTCTCATTTCCTAATCTAATTCCCTCAGCATCACCCGACTTAATTCGACTACATTTCATTATCCTCGTTTTGGTTTTGTTGATGTTCATCTTATATCCTCCTTTCAAGACACTGTCCATTCCGTTCAACTGCTCTTCCAGGTCCTTTGCTGTCTCTGACAGAATTACAATGTCATCGTCGAACCTCAAAGTTTTTATCTCTTCTCCATGAATTTTAATTCCTTCTCCGAATTTTTCTTTTGCTTCCTTTACTGTTTGCTCAATATAGAGATTGAATAACATCTGGAATAGGCTACAACCCTGTCTCACTCGCTTCCCACCACTGCTTTCCTTTCATGCCCCTCGACTCTTGTAGCTGCCATCTGGTTTCTGTACAAATGGTAAATAGCCTTTCGCTCCCTGTATTTGACCCCTGCCATCTTCAGAATTGAAAGAGAGTAATCCAGTCAACATTGTCAGAAGCTTTCTCTAAGTCTACAAATGCTAGAACGTAGGTTTGCCTTTCCTTAATCTATCTTCTAAGATAAGTCGTAGGGTCAGTAATGCCTCACGTTTTCCAACATTTCTACGGAATTGTGAGATGTATGTGTGGCGAAATTGTCTGACATTTCTTGGAACGTACGTTCTTGGAGCTTTTAACGGTAAACCTCTCCGTGGTGTACAACTGCAGTAACGACTGGGTTACAGTGGAAAGCGAACACAAACGGAGGACTATACGCAAGCAATTGACCTCGGTTCACTGTCAGTCTCTGGAAAGGCATTTTCACCAAAGAGAACGAAAGAGAACAAGAAATAACGAACATAGCCTGTGAAGGCTGAGTTCTCTTTTTGTGTGCTAATAAGCAGCACACAACTTGCAGAGGTTAGACGAAAATCTGGAAACAGCTAGAAATGCATAATTGAACAAAAATGCAGATGCTAGCCAAGCACATAGGTTCCGTTGCTGTAACATCTGTACATTGTCCTCAATATGTCCCAGGTCATAGTGTTCTGTGTAGTTGTGAGTACATTATGCCGGAGCTAAGTATATCTGAATGTGGGCAAACTGCTGATGGTCGTATGGCGGTTGCTTTTGAAACCAAGGTAGCCGACGTGTTTGCTGTTTCAAGAGCCACCGTATCGAAGATTTACACCGCATACTGAGAAAGTCGAAAAACATTACTCTCTCATTCACATCACGGTCGAAAGTATGTGTTGAGGGATAGTGGTAGGCGGTCATTAACAGGACTATGACGAATGTCATAGTCGCAAGAATCGCTGCAGAATTGAATGTCGCACGCCCGAATTCTGACAGCACCAAAACTACACGGAGCTCCTTTAACTAGGCCGGTCGCTGTGGTCGAGCGGTTCTAGGTCTTCAGTCCGGAACCGCGCTGCTGCTACGGTCACAGGTTAGAATCCTGCCTCGGGCATGGATGTGTGTGATGTAGGTTTGGGTTGGGTTGTTTTGAGACAGGAGGCCAGACAGCGAGGTCATCGGTCTCGTTAGGGAACGAGGGGGAAGGAAGTCGGCCGTGCCCTTTCAAAGGAACCATCCCGGAATTTGCCTGAAGCGATTTAGGGAAATCACGGAAAACCTAAATCAGGATGGCCGGACGCGGGCTTGAACCGTCGTCCGCCCTAATGCGAATTCAGTGTGCTAACCACTGCGCCACCTCGCTCGGTGTGTGATGTCCTTAGCTTGGTTAGGTTTAAGTAGTTCTAAGTTCTAGGGGATTAATGACCTCAAATGTTAAGTCCCATAGTGCTCAGAGCCGTTTGAACCTTAAACTAGGAATTGCAGGGCCAGTTGGAATTCCAAAACGGCTCATCAGTGATGCAGATGCCGACGCAATAAAACCTGGAATATGGAGCAATGGAAGAAAGTCGTACGGTCAGATGAGTCTTGTTTCACACTGCCTCCAACTTCTGCCCGGGGCTGCAACCCACGAGTGAAAACTGGTAGGGGTGCAGTGAAGATTTGGGCAGCCACATCGTGGTATTTCATGGGCGCCATGGTTACTCTGCGGGGTAGCGTTAGTGTCAAGGACTGTGTGATGATTTCGGCTGATCCGGCCCGTCGCACAGAACGGTGTTCGTTCCCCAGTGACGATGCTGTGTTCCAAGACGACGCAGCCCCTGTTCACACATCTCGACTCGTCCACGACTGGTTTAGTGAGCACCAGGATGAACTGTCGCATAGTCCATGGCCACCACAGTCACCACATCTCACTGTTATTGCTCTCTTGTTGTCTACTTTGGAGAGAACAGTGCGTGATCGCTATCCACCTCCATTATCATTACGTGAGCTTCCCACAGAACAGGATCTGAAAGTGTTCATTCCCAGACGACGGGAAGCTGTTTTGAATGCAGTCGGGTTTTTACACTTTATTGGATATGGCAATGTGTTGTGTTTTCGATGTTGAAATATTTTTGTCCACCTCTTGCGCAACACTATGTAGTCAGAGACACGATGGCAATCTGTGATTTCAAAAGAGGATTCTTTTGCATGGTGAGCCCACTGTTTTTGGTGAAGTAAGCAAAATGGGCTACCAAAAGAACAATTTAGGCGTCTCAGTTTGTACGCAAGCCTGAAATGCGTGGAGGTAGTGCAGGTTACGCTCGGCTGGAACTCCAGCATTCCTTACAATTAATTCCAAAAATTTGCACATATGACGACTGACGCTTTTCGCTGGCTTCTCATTACAATGGAGGAGGAAATTTTAGAAGAAGAACAGGAATTTCCGACGGCCAGCGTTGTATGAAGAAACGCTACCATTTACGCTCAGGCTATTGGCGTATGGAGACGTTTACGTTAGGGAGGAGTTCGCATTTCAGTGGCTGCTGTACCTCAAATAGTTGCTAAAGTTTGCAGTGAAATACTCGAAGGTGCTCACGGAGTTTATTAGGATCCATATCAGGAATAATATGTCAATAAAACAGTCGCTCAACACATACTTTCGACCGCGACGTGAATTAGAGAGTAATGTTTTTCGGCTTTCTCAGTATGCGGTATATATCTTCAATACGGTGGCTCTTGAAACAGCAAACACTTCGGCTGCCTTGGTCACAAAAGCAACCGCCATACGACCATCAGCAGTTCGCTCACATGGAGATACACTTAGCTCCGACATAGTGCACCCACAACTACACAGAACACTGTTCTGATTGTGACCTGGGACACATTGAGGGCAATGTGCAGATGTTGCTCGTGGTATAATACGACGGAACCTGTGTGGTAAAATCTGATACGTAGCTTGTTAGAGGACAGGCAGCGCGATTCTTTGTAGACAACTTTCATTTTTCATCAGATATCTCTGAAATAATAATGATACATCAGGTGAAATACATCAGCTATATAATTACAGATACAATGAGCGTAAGAAACGAAAGTGAGCATTTCATTTGTATATTTTTGATATTAATCAGCGTAATAGATTCATATTCTTTCATATACAATGTGATCAAAAGTATCCGGACACCTGGCTGAAAATGACTTACAAGTCCGTGGCGCCCTGTATCGGTATGCTGGAATTCAGTATGGTGTTGGCCCACCCCTAGCCTTGATGACAGCTTCCACTCTCGCAGGCATACGTTCTATCAGGTGCTCGAAGCTTTCTTGGGGGATGGCACCCTATTCTTCACCGATTGCTGCATTGAGGAGAGGTATCGATGTCGGCCTGGCGCGAAGTCGGCGTTCCAAAACATTCCAAAGGTGTTCTATAGAATTCAGGTCAGGACTCTGTGCAGGCCAGTCCGTTACAGGGTTGTTATTGACGTGTAACCATTCCGCCACGGGGCGTGCATTATGAACAGGGCTCGATCGTGCTTAAAGATGCAATCGTCATCCCCGAATTGCTCTTCAACAGTGGGAAGCAAAAAGGTGCTTAAAACATCAATGTAGGCCTGTGCTGTGATAGTGCCACGCAAAACAACAAGGGGCGCAAGCCCCTCCATGAAAAACACGACCACACCATAACACCACCGCCTCCGATTTTTGCTGTTGGTACTACACACGCTAGCAGATGACGTTCACCGGGCATTCGCCATACCCACACCCTGCCATCGGATCGCCACATTGTGTACCGTGATTCGTTATTCCACACAACGTTTTTCCACTGTTCAATCGTCCAATGTTTACGCTCCTTACACCAAGGGGGCGTCGTTTGGAATTTACCGCCGTGATGTGTGGCATATGAGCAGCCGCTCGACCATGAAATCCAAGTTTTCCCACCTCCCGCCTAATTGTCACAGTACTTGCAGTGGATCCTGATGCAGTTTGGAATTTCTGTGTGATGGTCTGGATAGATGTCTGCATATTACACATTATGACCCTCTTCAACTGTCGTAGGTCTCTGTCAGTCAACAGACGAGGTCGGCCTGTATGCTTTTGTGCTGTGCGTGCCCCTCACGTTTCCACTTCACTATCACATGGGAAACAGTGGACATAGGGATGTTTAGGAGTGTGGAAATATCGCGTGCAGACGTATGACAGGTGACACCCAGTCACCTCACCATGTTTGAAAACCATGAGTTTCGCGGAGCGCCCCATTCTACTCTCTCACGATGTCTAATGACTGCTGAAGTCGCTGATATGGAGTACTGGCAGTAGGTGGCAGCGAAATCCAACTAATATGATACACGTATGTTTCTGGGGGTGTCCGGATACATTTGATCACGTCCTTCGCCATTTGTGCTGTCCATCTCTTGCATTGCAGAAGCACCTGCGAGATCTGTATTTTCCTACCAGTAACTGTACGTTTGCTTCAGACTAGTAAGTCACTTACGCATTTCATGTCAACAACGGACATATACGAGATCGCAGACGAAATTATTCTGTACTGCTAGCGCTGAGGCTGAGAGGACGCGAACTTCCTTTAATAATACACTAAAAGATCGACAAACAGCATAACAGGAGCGAACGATAGCGAATGCGAACCGAACACGATAGAATGAAGTTCGCTTTCGCTCGCCAACCTTTTACACAGGAGAGAGTTCCCATCCGTTGATACTCAATCGCCTGTGTTCTCTCCGGCGTAAACCAGGCTTAACGTCTGCCACAGGAATTTGATGATGAGCATCTCCGGAATCTTGTCGCACGTACTAGACGAACCTGTGATGAAACTCGACACTTCTCGTTGGATTTTCCCTACTTGTTCATTAATCCGAATTAGTCCCAGACTGACGATCAATACTGCTTGATGTTTGGAACGAGTGTTTTGTGAGCCACTTCCTGTGGAGATGGGTTAGATTTTCTTCACATTATTCCGATAAATATCAGCCTGGTCTCTGCTTGTCAACTATGTTTTTTATGTGATAATTTCATCTAGGTCGTTCCGGACGGTTACTGCTCCGTATTTTACCGTCGATGCTCTTCGCAGACACTTTCAAATTCCTGATGAATGCTGTTGTGTTGATACTGCTCCTCGTACAGAAACTGTAAAACTAACACACGCCCTGCTTCGGGCATGGATGTGTGTGACGTCCTTAGGTTAGTTAGGTTTAGGTAGTTCTCAGTTCTAGGGAACTGGTGACCTCAGATGTTAAGTCCCATAGTGCTCAGAGCCATTTGAACAATTCTTACACACCCACAAGTTCTGATGGTCTGATATTACGTAATTCTTTCCTGCTCATACCACAATTCAAGTCTCTGCTTGGTTTCAGATTCCATCTCATCAGCTGATTGCGATACTGCCTCTAGTTCTACCACTATCCTTTTTTCGATTGTTTGACGAAATTCTTCTAGTTCTGAGCGAACTGTGCCTGCATTGTTGTCACATGAATTCTTAAATGTATTTACTTTAGAGCATAAATAAAGATGAATGTCTTTCTGCCAATCTGAATTTACCTATGGAGTAGTTCACTATCCCTATTTCCTTGTTGATCACTTGTTAACTGTACAAGATCAGTTACTGAACGTTTTATTCTAAGTTCTTGAGCTTGCAGTGTTTGCTTATTTTTCAGTACTTGTTTTGACATTGCTTGTAACACTGCCTTTTGCGTCTCTTCCAGTTCCTCGCCTGAAGTTGAAGTTTGTAAAGGAAACTCGTCCTTCATTTGGTTAATTTTAGTATTGGTTTCATCTGTTATTCGATTTATCTCACTTTTAATCTCTTTAACTGAGGTATTAATTGCTTTAAGTAAGCTTTTCTGAAATTCTCTGAGAAACCCCGTCATATCATTACTGTGCTTTCATTTGGAGAGCTATCCCCATCGTCAATCAGCGTGATATCTGCCGATACCGTACGTTTAATGTGAATAGGTTTCTCTACTTCAGATCGTTGCTCCGGTTATATTTGAACAGTATCTACCTCATGTTTCCACAATAAAATTCAGGCATCAGTTGCGAATATATTTCTAATGCGCATTACCGGTTTCGACAAATTTAGTTGCATCTTCAGAAGCTTAGTATTGGTTTATCAGAAGTCAATACCTGTTTCATATAAGCATAATGCCACGGTATGTCCAGAAGTGTATAAATTTTATGCTGTTGTTGTAAACACAGATTGATAATTTACAGTAACTGAATCACATCGATGTGCACTGAAGAGCCAAAGAAACTGGTACACCCGCCTAATATCGTGTAGGGCCAATGCAAGCACACAGAAGTTCCGCGACACTACATGGCATGGAGTCGACTATGTCTAAAGTAGTGCTGGAGGGAACTGACACCAAGAATCCTGCAGGGCTGTCCATAAATCCATAAGAGTACGAGGAGGTGGAGATCTTTTCTGAACAGCACGTTGGAAGGTATCCCAGATATGTTCAATAATGTTGAAGTCTGGGAGTTTGGTGGCCAGCGGAAGTGTTTAAACTCAGAAGAGTGTTCGTGGAGCCACCCTCTAGCAATTCTGGATGTGTGGAATGTCGCATTGTCCTGCTGGAATTATCTAAGTCCGTCGGAATGCACAGTAGACATGAATGGATGCAGGTGATCAGGCAGGGAGTTTACGTACGTGTCACCTGTCAGAGTCGTGTCTAGACGTCTCAGGGGTCCCAACTGCATCACTCCAACTGAACATGCCCCACACCATTACAGAGCCTCCACCAGCTTGAACAATCCCCTGCTGACATGCAAGGTCCATGGATTCATGTGGTTGTCTCCATAGCCGTATACGTCCATCCACTCTATACAATTTGAAACGAGACTCGTCCAACCAGACAACATGTTTCCAGTCATCAACAGTCCAATGTCGGTGTTGACGGGGCCAGGCGAGGCGTAAAGCTTTGTGTCGTTCAGTCATCAAGGGTACCGTACACGAGTGGGCCTTCAGCTCAGAAAGCTCATATCAATGATATTTGTTGATTGCTTCGCATACTGACACTTGTTGATGGCCCAGCATTGAAATCCGTTTTTTTTTTAAATAGGAACCACCATTTTTTATTACATATTCGTGTAGTACGTAAAGAAATATGAATGTTTTAGTTGGACCACCTTTTCCGCTTTGTGGTAGATGGCGCTGTAATAGTCACAAACATATGGCTCACAATTTTAGGCGAACAGTTGGTAACAGCTATGTTTTTAAATTAAAATACAGAACGTAGGTACGTTTGAACATTTTATTTCGGTTGTTCCAATGTGATACATGCACCTTTGTGAACTTATCATTTCTGAGAAAGCATGCTGTTACAGCGTGATTAATGCAATAAATGCTCAGAATGATGTCCGCCAACCTCAATGCATTTGGCAATACGTGTAACGACATTCGTCTCAACAGCGAGTAGTTCGCCGTCCGTAATGTTCGCACATGCGTTGACAATGCGCTGACGCATATTGTCAGGCGTTGTCGGTGGATCACGATAGCAAATATCCTTTAACTTTCCCCACAGAAAGAAATCCGGGGACGTCAGATCCGGTGAACGTGCGAACAAACCACCTATCATGAAATATGCTATTCAATACCGCTTCAACCGCACGCGAGCTATGTGCCGGACATCCATCATGTTGGAAGGCATCGCCATTCTGTCATGCCGTGAAACATCTTCTAGTAACATCGGTAGAACATTACGTAGGAAATCAGCATACATTGCACCATTTAGATTGCCATCGATAAAATGGGGCCAATTATCCTTCCTCCCATAATGCCGCACCATACATTAATCCGCCAAGGTCGCTGATGTTCCACTTGTCGCAGCCATCGTGGATTTTCCGTTGCCCAATAGTGCATATTATGCTGGTTTACCTGACTGCTGTTAGTGAATGACGCTTCGTCACTAAATAGAAGGCGTGCAAAAAATCTGTCATCGTCCCGTAATTTCTCTTGTGCCCAGTGGCAGAACTATACACGACGTTTAAAGTTGTCGGCATGCAATTCCTGGCGCATAGAAATATGGTACGGGCGCAATCGATGTTGATGTAGCATTCTCAACACCGACGTTTTTGAGATTCCCGATTCTCGCGCAATTTGTGTCCTACAGATATGCGGAGTAGCCGCGACCGAAGCTAAAACACCTACTTGGGCATCACCATTTGTTGCAGGTTGTGGTTGACGTTTCACATGTGTCTGAAGACTTCCTATTTCCTTAAATAACATAAGTATCCGGCGAACGGTCCGGACACTTGGATGATGTCGTCCAGGATATCGAGCAGCATACATAGCACACGCCCATTGGGCATTTTGATCACAATAGCCATACATCAACACTATATCGACCTTTTCCGCAATTGGTAAACGGTCGATTTTAACACGGGTAATGTACCACGAAGCAAATACCGTCTGCGCTGGCGGAATGTTACGTGATACCACGTACTTATACGTTTGTGAATATTACAGCGGCATCTATCACAAAGCGAAAAAAGTTGTCCAACTAAAACATTCATATTTCTTTACGTACTACACGAATATGTAATAAAGAATGGTGGTTCCTTTTTTTAAAAAACGCAGGTGATAAAAATGGTGGTTCCCATTTAAAAAACGCAGTTGATATCCGTTTGACCTATGGCAGCGCCGTCTAGCGGGCCAACCATAGCGCCATCTGGTGTCCCCCTTCAAGCTAGACGAGTTTCGTTGTTTGTAGTTTTTTCGTTTGATGCTTATTTCGTGAGATATTTGGCCCCGTCACTATCAATGGACCACCTTGTACAGGGATAATGCTATTGGACAGAGCTCTGCAAGAAAGCGGTTTTCTCGTTTTAAGGAGGATAGTTTTGAAATAAATGACTTTTCTCGTTCAGGAAGGCTTTCAGGTTTGATTAAGATCGTATAAAGCATTAATCCACAATGATCCAGTCAGTGTACTCGAGAAATTGCAGATGTGATTAACTGTGATCATTCCACCATCGTGCGACTTTCTCATGCAATGGGAAGGTTAAATCGGACGTGACGGTACCGCATGCTCTAAGCCAAAACCACAAAAATCAGTCTGTTGTCATAGGTGAATCTCTGCTTGCTCGCCATGAATTGACTCGTGAACAACACCGACCATTTATATCTTGCATCGTTACTGGTAACGTGGAATGGTGTTTTTACCCAAACATAAGGAAAAGAAACGAATGGTCGAGCCCAAACAAAGCAGCAACACCCTGTATGAAGACCTGCGCGAAATCACCAAAGGTAATGTTATGCACCTGGCGGAACACCGACGGTGTGGTGTACTTCGAAATGCTTCCCCGAGGTGTAACCGTCACTGCTGGCATTTATTGTCAACAACTGAGACGTGTTGCAGACGCAGTCCAACAACAACGACCAGGAAGACTGCGTCAAGTGATGCTGTTCCACGATAACTCCAGCCCGCATTCTGCTAGACTGACAAAAAACACAATACGGGCGTGGGGTTGGGAAGTCATTCCGCTTCCACCTTATTCACCAGATCTCACACTCTTGGATTTTCACCTTTTCCGCTCTCTATCAAACAACTTTCAAGGAGCTTCCTTTCCCGATGAAAATGCTATCCGAACATGACTCGACGAGTTCTTCGCCTCAAAAACACTTGTTTTCTACAGGTGCAGAATCTAAAAGTTGTCGCAGATTTGGCAGACTGTTGTAGACAGTGAAGGAGAATATATTGTTGGTAACTAAAGACTCTATTAAGTTTAGCTGGTATGTTTATAAAACTTACGTAAAAGCCTTTAGAACTTAGGCATCAATCAAGTAGCACTCGCATGTGGCTGCCGGTAACTGAGTCACGTCGTCAAATTGAAGGCTGTGGTCTTCTGGCTGTAAAACATGTTCCGCAACAGTTGATCTGTCAGATTCTACCCTTCAGAAGACCACGGGTACACATTCGACAGTTGACCTTGAGATCCACACGTCGTTTGCCTACCGTTCTTTTAGTAGTACCCACTTACATGTCCACACAACTATATACCATTCTGTACATTCCTGCTTTTTCCAGCAGTTTGCGAACATCCTTGGCCGACTTTAGATGTTGCTATATCTTGCGCTTCTTTTTAGATTACAGCGATATTTCCTGTGCGGCCAATAACATTTTTGACGAACGCCAGAAAAACCCTGAATTTGGCGAACGCTGGTTCACCACTACGATCTTTTAGTGGGTGTTTTTCATCCCAGCGGACGAATGTCCTTTCTTCAGCAACGCACTGTTGAGATATTCCAAATCTATACCGAGCAGCTCCGGTTCGCAGATGTTCCTGATTTCATCTGCTCACGTTTTAGTAACACCTCGCTTCTGTAGTGGTTGGTGATTTGAATCCCGTTATGGGTAATGGTCTGTATGCGCGGTTTTTCGGTACACTGTGTGGGGTAAGCTACCATCTTCGTTGACATCAGCGGTATGTAATCTGTCATCTACATTCAGGATTATAATGAACTAAACATTCAGATTAATTTCACTGAGATGTTCATGTAAACATCTTAATATCTGTCTGCCATATCTCCAGAACACGAACATATCAATCACGCAGCGGAACCACACATTGGATCTTTTGTTGGCAGTTCATAATGGTTTCATCGAATTTTCAATAAAATATTTGTTATCAATCGACTTTAGGACCTTCCAACAGCCATGCCATCCATATGTTCATCAAACTCCTCATTCCATTTGAAGTGTATGGTCGTGAGAAAATATTTAAACAGTTTTACAACATCCGCAGCAAAAATTTGTCTCAGTTGTTCCAATATCTCTTTAAATCGAGGCATGGTAAAGAGCGATGTGACATCCAAACTGACTGATATATCCTCCAGCTGGGTCACTGCGTCATTTAATTTACTAATAAAAGGTGCCGAATTCTTTATGTAAGTGACAAGAGTTTCACAATTTAATAGGTGAGCAAACCAATATCACTTATCATAGGCGTCAGCGAGGCGTTTTCTTTGTGGATTTTCGGCAACCAATAAAGCCTCGGTGAAGCTCAGGTGAACTGAAAAGACAATCTGAGCACTCTGTTTAACTG
The DNA here is from genome assembly GCF_021461395.2 of Schistocerca americana. NCBI lineage: Eukaryota > Metazoa > Arthropoda > Insecta > Orthoptera > Acrididae > Schistocerca > Schistocerca americana. Next base: position 103,737,683 of record NC_060126.1, read on the forward strand.
AGGAGACTAAAATAATGGTCGAAAAACGAGAAGATCGCAAGGGCAACTATAGAAGGGGTGAAAGAGGCAGATCATCCGCCGTGGAACATGTTTTACAGCCAAGAGCTCACTGGATTCGAGTTGACAAGATTTAGGCACTCGCAGCCATCGGCAGACACTACAAAAGGCCTCCCAGAGAGCGTATAAACACCCAAATAATTTTAATCAGGAGAAGGAAACTGTGAAACTATATGATACCTGGATTCCGGAGCCGAAGGAGATGGGCATTAGTCGTCCACAGTAGGGTGATAGTAACAGCGGATGGCAGTACCCACCGATGGCCACTTGCACTCAAGCTTTCAAAACATGTGACGGCGCGCCTCTGCACGAGAGCACGCGGAAACGGACTTTTACTTCAGTCAGTAGCGAGCCAGAGTGTGTGTCGGACCTTTGGAAAAGTCACAACCTCCATTGATGATGTCCTCTGCAGACGGGGACGATGCACTGGCTTTCAACAAGAGATTCATCTGCCCTCCATATCGTATCTCGATAAATTCATATTTCAATAAGTGTCACATTTTCGATCGTGATGGTTTACATTTTTCAATCGCTCACATGATCATTTGGTGCCAGTTCTTGACTTCGTGCAACATTCCATAGCAACCAGTTTGCTCTTTCAAGTAGGTGGTGAGCTTAAGTAACAATATACAGTGTTAATGGCGGTTTGATGTCTTTCGTCAAATGACCGCCAAATCCGTTTCCTCAGCGCCTGAGAGAGACAGCTTCCGTAGACAAGCAACCGGAGGTAACGCGATAGTCGGAGGATCCGACGCACTTGGTGGTTAACCGGATCTGCTGACCAGCTCTAGACAAGAAATTCGCTAGCCTTTTAAGAGGGGCCTTGCATCTCGTGATGTGGTTGCGGTCCTGCAACTGGCGTAGCGGTGACTCTCCGGAAAGGCGCGCCACGTAACAGCGACAATTGCGTCACGTGTGGCGGCCTTTGAACAGCCGAAAGTGTCTCCCCCCTCTTCCCGATCCCCTAGCACTCTCTCCTTCCGGTCCGGCTAGCCGTCTCCGCGTGGAGAAAGCGCGGAACGGCCGGCCCCACGTTCCAGAGTTACACGAGACGTCAGCTGTCAGCTGGCCCGAGGCTGTTGTAACGGCAGCCAGATGTGACGGGGGAGGCCCCAGGAGCCGACTGCCCGTCGCTCGCTGAACAGTTGCTTCCGGTAATTTCTCGAGCAGGCAGTTCTCGATAGCTCCTTAATCCAATGAGGCATATAGTCCCTTAAACCCTACGATTGTTCGAGTATATTACACTGGTGTGCAAAACTTAAGGATGAAGGTGACTTTTGCACGTTACGTCACTGCCAAGTAATATAGTTCGATGAAATTTGTCCCATACATACACTACTGGCCATTAAAATTGATACAGCACGAAGATGACGTGCTACAGACGCGAAATTTAACCGACAGGAAGGAGATGCTGTGATATGCAAATGATTAACTTTTCAGAGCATTCACACAAGGTTGGCGCCGGTGGCGACACCTACAACGTGCTGACACGAGGAAAGTTTCCAAACGATTTCTCATACACAAACAGCAGTTGACCGGCATTGCCTGGTGAAACGTTGCTGTGATGCCTCGTCTAAGGAGGAGAAATGCGTACCATCACGTTTCAGACTTTGATAAAGGTCGGATTGTAGCCTATCGCGATTGCGGTTTATCGTATCGCGACATTGCTGCTCACGTTGGTAGAGTTCCAATGACTGTTAGCAGAACATGGAATCGGTGGGTTCAGGAGGGTAATACGGAGCGCCGTGCTGGATTCCAACGGCATCGTATCACTAGCAGTCGAGATGACAGGCATCTTATCCACATGGCTGTAACGGATCGTGCAGCCACGTCTCGATCCCTGAGTCAACAGATGGGGACGTTTGCAAGACAACAACCATCTGCACCAACGACGTTTGCAGCAGCATGGACTATCAGCTCGGAGACCATGACTGCAGTTACCCTTGACGCTGCATCACAGACAGGAGCGCCTGCGATGGTGCACTCAACGACGAACCTGGGTGCACGAATGGCAAAACGTCATTTTTTTGGATGAATCCAGGTTCTGTTTACAGCATCATGATGGTCGCATCCGTGTTTGACGACATCGCGGTGAACGCACGTTGGAACCGTGTATTCGTCATCGCCATACTGGCTTATCACCCGGCGTGATGGTATGGGGTGCCATTGGTTACACGTCGCGGTCACCTCTTGTGCGCATTGACGGCACTTTGAACAGTGGACGTTACATTTCAGATGTGTGGCTCTACCCTTCAATCGATCCCTGTGAAATCCTACTTTTCACCAGGATAATGCACGGCCGCATGTTGCAGGTCCTGTACGGGCCTTTCTGGATACAGAAAATGTTGGACTGCTGCCCTGGCCAGCACATTCTCCAGATCTCTCACCAACTGAAAACGTCTGGTCAATAGTGGCCGAGCAACTGGTTCGTCACAATACGCCAGTCACTACTCTTGATGAACTGTGGTATCGTGTGGAATCTGCCTGGGCAGCTGTAGCTGTACACGCCATCCAAGCTCTGTTTGACGCAAAGCCCAGGCGTATCAAGGCCGTTGTTACGGCCAGAGGTGGTTGTTCTGGGTACTGATTTCTCAGGATCTATGCACCCAAATTGCGTGAAAATGTAATCACATGTCAGTTCTAGTATAATATATTTGTCCAATGAATACCCGTTTATCATGTGCATTTCTTCTTGATGTAGCAATTTAAATGGCCAGTAGTGTAGAAAAGAACATCTGTAGTATAGTATAGAAGGTAACTGAAAGAGTGAAATACGCAGTGAGACGAACAGAAATGATACTTTTATTCTGACAATAATTACATTGAAGTCACAGCGATTTTTGAATCTCTCTTGGACATTCAAAAGGCGGGACATCGTTCACAGTAGGATGTGTGATGACTGCGGACAGAAATGCATGCTCTGTAACGTGCTACCATCCTGGACACAAGCTTATTAAGGGAATTTTGTGGTAGGGCGCTCCATTGCTCCATCATCTAGGTTGACAGCTGTTGGATGGTCGTTGGTGCATGTAGACATGCTGCAATGTATCTACCCAGAGTGTCCCACACGCGCTCTGTGGTTTTCAGTCTAGGGAACGGGCAGGCCAGTCTTTTCGCCGTATTTCCTCTCGTTCCAAAAGCTCCTACTCCCACACTGTTCATACGGTTATCCATAAAAACTGAATTCAGGGTCGAATTTACCCCTGAAAAGACGCACTTGGGGAAGAAGTACAGTGTCACCTTCCCAGTATCCAACCTGCGGTGCTGCGTGACAATGCCTCAACGGCCGATTTAGTTTTATGTTTTATTCGTGAGGGCCTTTTTTATCGCACAATCTGAGGGTCGGTGCCTGGCCTTTTCTCCCAGGCTTCCATCCTCTATCCATTTTACCTCTTGATCACTCTTTCTTTGCATTTTGTTTGCCTCGGTGATAGTCTTTCCCTTATGTGTGTTCATCTCGCCTAGTCTTTTATGCTGGAGATTTTAGTGCGTTGCAAAGGGGCTGGCTCATTCTTTTTTGTTCTTGTTATCAGCCAGTCCAGGCCATCTGCTATATGATTTTAATACCTTCCTCTACTTTTTCTTTTAGTGTACGTTTTCCCTTTTTGGTTCGCTTCTTTCGTTTTCTTTCTGTGTGGTTCCCCGTTATTTTTACGCCCTTTTCCTTTCCCCAACTCTTTTTGGGATTTTTTTTACCTTGAGCCTTGTTTACATGAGAAAAAAGGTCTGATGACCCTTTAGTTTGGCCCCTTTATACTAAGAACCAGCCGGCCGCTGCGGCCGAGCGGTTCTAGGTGCTTCAGTCCGGAACCACGCGACTGCTACGATCGCAGGTTCGAATCCTGCCTCGGGCATGGATGTGTGTGATGTCCTTAGGTTAGTTAGGTTTAAGTAGTTCTAAGTTCTAGGGGACTGATGACCTCAGGTGTTAAGTCCCATAGTGCTCAGAGCCATTTGAACCAAAATCCAAGCAGACAACCAACCCTACACCATAACCTCTGGACCACCAAAACGATCATACTCGACAGTGTCCCTGGGTGCATTATGTGTTCCCACCTCTCGGTATGTAAGGGTACATACATAATTATTGCTCAGGATGAATCTGCCCTCATCTGAAAAGAGCTCATGATCCTACTCCTCGCTGATCCAGTCGCTGTGCTCTTGGCACCATCGCAAACGGTCCCGCGATGTGCGGGTACCAACGGATTCCCAGATTCCCTAAAATTCTTCTCCTTGTGAAGTCATCGAAATAATGTGTCCAGTTCATGTTGTAACGATGAACACCATCACAGTGCAACGTAACTAGTCGTTGTTCCACATGCACTCTCTTTTCCCGTTCCTTCAGCTGTCTCATGCCACGAGGCCAGCGTCGTTTGGCGGTATAGTCACACTGACCACAAGCCATATGACTCCCAACTTCCTGTGCATGACCGGGAGACCTCTGGCAACATACCTAGTACTTAATATTTTACGTAACTTTACAAAGATCGTCTTAAGTTTTGCAGAGCAGTGTATTACTGTTTGGTTCACTTCGACCCTTTAGGGTGATGGATCACTAGTTCTTCATAGTACTTATACATCCTCTCGCTTCTCCTGGTTCTTTCAGCTTCCGTGATTTTAATTCTGATTCTGATGTCAGTTCACCTACGATATTCTGCTGTATTGCTACAAGTTGACCAAGCCAGCACCGTAGCATATGGATTGTTGTTTTTTGTTTGTTTTTCTGATTCCTATTGTTTTCCGATTTCCCCTAACTTCTTTCATCTAACTGTTCCCCGTTAATCATGTTGAGTTCCAAATATTCTTGGTCAGTGCCATCTCCTTCAGCTGCATGATGTGCCCAGGAAATTTAAGTCTTCTCTTATATCATGCTTGAAATTGGTTCAGCGCACTCATAGAGCTCCTGCATTTGTCTATGTAGGTAGACTTCAGCCTGTTTTTTCGTATCCCAGAGTCCCTCAAAATCACTCGTTCTTCCTGCTCCTGCTTCCATTGCTTGTGACGCTGTATTTCTGAGTGTTAACATATAATGTCTCCGTTTAGCGTTTCTGGGTAAGCTTTTGCTGTTTTTTCAATACATCGTACTTTCTGCGGCATTTACGGCCAGCCTGTTACTTTCTTTTTGGTTTGTAACTTACCTGTAATATTGTCCTCCAGGTAATGAAAGTTGTTCAAATTTACCATCATTCGACCTCCAATCCTCCTGTTCATGTTTGTATTTAGGACCTTCCTTTTATTGTACGCCATGTCGAGTATACAGGGTGTTACAAAAAGGTACGGCCAAACTTTCAGGTAGCATTCCTCACACACAAAGAAAGAACATATGTTATGTGGACATGTGTCCGGAAACGCTTACTTTCCATGTTAGAGCTCATTTTATTACGTCTCTTCAAATCACATTAATCATGGAATGGAAACACACAGCAACAGAACGTACCAACGTGACTTCACTTTGTTACAGGAAATGTTCAAAATGTCCTCCGTTAGCGAGGATACATGCATCCACCCTCCGTCGCATGGAATCCCTGATGCGCTGATGCAGCCGTGGAGAATGGCGTATTGTATCACAGCCGTACACAATACGAGCACGAAGAGTCTCTACATGTGGTACCGGGGTTGCGTAGACAAGAGCTTTCAAATGCCCCCATAAATGAAAGTCAAGAGGGTTGAGGTGAGGAGAGCGTGGAGGCCATGGAATTGGTCCGCCTCTACCAATCCATCGGTCACCGAATCTGTTGTTGAGAAGCGTACGAACACTTCGGCTGAAATGTGCAGGAGCACCATCGTGCATGAACCACATGTTGTGTCGTACTTGTAAAGGCACATGTTCTAGCAGCACAGGTAGAGTATCCCGTATGAAATCATGATAACGTGCTCCATTGAGCGTAGGTGGAAGAACATAGGGCCCAATCAAGACATCACCAACAATGCCTGCCCAAACGTTCACAGAAAATCTGTGTTGATGACGTGATTGCACAATTGCGTGCTGATTCTCGTCAGCCCACACATGTTGATTGTGAAAACTGGCGGTGAATCGAGGAAGTACAGTACATGCTGACGAAACTAACATGAGCTCTAACATGGAAATTAAGCGTTTCCGGACACATGTCCACGTAACATCTTTTCTTTATTTGTGTGTGAGGAATGTTTCCTGAAAGTTTGGCCGTACCTTTTTGTAACACCCTGTATACAAGAGTAGTTGTCCAGGTTTGCAAACGGTCTTGTCGCGATGGTAACATCCGTTCCCGTCGGGTCACTGACGATAAGTTGTGTAGAGGTTGGCTAGTAATTGGATGGGTCACCGTGTCTGGGTCTGCCGAGCGCTGTTGGCAAGTGAGGTGCGGTCAGCACATGTGAGGACTATTGAGGAGCTACTTGACTGAGAAGTAGCGGCTTCGATCACGAAATCTGACAACGGCCGGGAGAGCGGTGTGCTAACAAGTTGCCCCTCCATATCCGCATCCACTGACGCCTGTGGGCTGAGGATGACATGGAGACCAGTCGGTACCGTAGGGCCTTCGGAGGCCTGTTCCGACGGAGTTAGTTAGCTGTACAGATTTAATTATCACTTCCAAAAAATCAAGGTGCAATCTTGGAACTTGGTGGTGACGTTAGAACTTTTTGATATATTCACCCTTCAATACTACTCGTGTTTTCAACAACGGATGACTTGTCGGAGATCTTGGCTGTAGGAACGTTGAGTGATGGCTCCGGAAGCTTTCCATTCCCAAAATCATCTCGTCATGATTTTGCAGATGTCTGCAACCAAACGGTTTCTTCATCTGAGAGAAGAGGAAAAAGTCCCTGCGTACCACGTAGGAAGAATACTGTTGCGGCGGATGGGGGCTGGGGAAGCAGGCAAGTACTGACAGCCGAAAAAAGCGGTCGATGCGATTTTTCCCTGTCTCTAATGGACTAGAACATAGCCGTGGAGAAAAAAAAAAACCCTTTGGGATTCGAGAGCCTATCGTAGCCTCAACAGAACTTTTCGGTAATATGTTGCTGTGACAATATGCCTATCACTAGCATAATATGCTCGCACCACATCGTGGCAGTGCGAAATAGATCTCAGCATCACCTTGTCCAATGACGGCTGGGTCTCTGCAGTTTTCGGTGATGCTGAACCCACAAGTTTCCACTTGCTTGCTTTGCTACTTTGTCTCGCGATTATAATGGTACACCCGCCACTCATCCATGGTGATTAGTCGGTTAAAGACATCACCTGGGAACGAGCAACTCGGAAGTGGCGAAGCTGATCGCTGGTTCACGTCCTAATGTCGTGAGCTTCTACGGAAAGTGGCTGCAAAATGGTTCAAATGGCTCTGAGCACTATGGGACTCAACTGCTGTGGTCATAAGTCCCCTAGAACTTAGAACTACTTAAACCTAACTAACCTAAGGAGATCACACACATCCATGCCCGAGGCAGGATTCGAACCTGCTACCGTAGCGGTCGTGCGGTTCCAGATTGTAGCGCCTTTAACCGCTCGGCCACTCCGGCCGGCAAAGTGGCTGCAGAACGGTGAAACCACGAGCAGGCGGAAACGTGTTGTAAATCCACGGTCATGAGCTTTCCCGCCATATTTTAGACTCACCTGTACGAATACAGAAGCTGATGTATGTATCTATAATCTTTTGACTCATCTTAATAAATAAACTTGTGAAGTTAAATCAAGTGCGACACGATTTATTATTAGATTCAATCGAGTCACTAATACGCACTTTAAAGCCTTTTCCTTTTCCGAAATATAAATTCCCATTTGTATGGTTAGAACAACCTACAGTTTTAAGAGTCGAAGTTCGATAAAAGAAATAATTAGAGAAACTTATTATAAATTTGTTATTGCATATATCAAGTTTCATGGGATTAGTTCATGGCAGTTCATGGCAGCTATACCCCACAAAACCCGTTACGTCGTTACGGATGAGATGTGGCTGTGTTTGCCAATAAATGTTAGTTATGCAGATAACTTCTGAAACAGAAACCAAACACAAAAACTTGAATCATAGAAAGAAACCTGATAAACTATAAATAAATGAAAAGAAAAAGAGCGATGTGGTAAGAGACGAATAATTTCATGTAATTTTGTGTAGTAATAAAAGTGTCTGTATGTTTAACGAGAACCAACTTTTATCTCGGGAAAATTTAGGTCGTGATGAACAAAGCTATCGACAAAGGAACATATCGAGTGGTCGCAATCGTTCTTTGAGTTACGAAAAGAGCGGACAGTCCAACAGAATTGTATCACAGTTTCACCATCACGAAATTCGATGTCAGGCGACGTCCGCTCAAACAGCTTCCATTTACTAGAGAAAACAGGCAAACAAATACAAACTAATCCACACCACCCTGTGGTGTCACCGCCAGACACCACACTTGCTATGTGGTAGCCTTTAAATCGGCCGCGGTCCGTTAGTATACGCCGGACCCGCGTGTCGCCACTATCAGTGATTGCAGACCGAGCGCCGCCACACGGCAGGTCTAGTCTAGAGAGACTCCCTAGCACTCGCCCAGTTCTACAGCCGACTTTGCTAGCGATGGTTCACTGTCTACATAAGCTCTCATTTGCCGAGACGGCAGTTTAGCATAGCCTTCAGCTACGTTATTTGCTACGACCTAGCAAGGCGCCATATTCAGTTACTATATGTCCTCTGAACAGATAATATTTTGAATCGTGTACCGTCAAGAGCGACGTTCATCATAAATGGATTAAAGTTAAGTATCAACTAGCTACGTCCGCTTTCTGAATTCTAATTCCTTGTCATGCTCCAGACCTCACGTCAGTATAGTCCTTCCCTCCTCACGCCAGCCTGCGTGAGCTAAAACGCGTGCATTTCGGCCTCCTCTAGTAACACGGTGTTGGCTCTTCTGACAACCACAACACACCCTCCCACCCTCCCACACATATACACACACGCGCTTACACACACACGCTCTTACACACACACACGCTCTTACACACACACACACACACACACACACACACACACACACACACACACACACACACACAAACGCTTTTACTGGTTTTTACTCCTCCTCGCTTATTAGTGCTGTCAGTTATGTACGTCATCATGACGGATATAAAAGAGATGCTATGTCATCTATGCATGTTCATTGTATTAATGTTGAGCCGATAAATCGAATTTCGGCTGTGGTTTTTCAATCTTACGTAACTACACATTGTTCTCGTAGCTGCGGTTAAGTAGCTGCAGAGATACGACGCGAGATTCAGATTCGATGAGCCATTACATGAGTGCAATGTGATTTGCCTTCATCACGCATACCTTTTGTTTCCTCAACGGTTGAAGGTAGCGAAACAAGGTTTTGGTAAATGATAACAGGCAGAGGGGTCTGTAGTTTTGTTGCATGGCTCCATCTACATCAATATTCCACGGGCCACCTGACGGTGTGTGGTGGAGGATGTTTCTAGTACTACAATCTGAACCTCCACTTCACTATTGCATTCGCTAATACCGCGTAGGAAACTGATTTTCGGTAATCTCTGTGTTAGTTCCAATTGCTCGAATTTTCCCGTTGTGGTCATTTCGTGGCAGAAAGTCTCAGAACGACTCGCTCTGACTTCCGATAGTGAACCTCTACGTGATGAATAACGCCTCTCTTACACCGTCTGCCGCTGGAGCGTTCAGGAGATGCTCAATAAACAGCAATCATTTTGCGCTGTATTAGAGGTAAGGAAATGAGACCAGATTCTGCAAATCTATACATTCCACTAAGATGAATTCTTTTGAAATACGAGGGTAATTTCAAAAGTTCTGCATACTATAAGACAGAATTGAAGAAAATAATTTATTTCACAAAATACCTTCACAGTCTTTCAATGTTACTTCCATTCTTGTTTTGACACCTTCCCAACTTTTTGAAAACTTCTGTATTCCGAATAGGGCAGCTTCACTATTGGGCTGTCTGCTTACTAGTATCACCTCACTGGAAGCTTCATCAATTGCGTCAAAACGTTTTTCACAGAGTTGTCCCTTCCAAAAATGGTTGAAATGGCTCTGAGCTCTATGGGACTTAACATCTATGGTCATCAGTCCCCTAGAACTACTTAAACCTAACTAACCTAAGGACAGCACACGACACCCAGACATCACGAGGCAGAGAAAATCCCTGACCCCGCCGGGAATCGAACCCGGGAACCCGGGCGTGGGAAGCGAGAACGCTACCGCACGACCACGAGATGGGTGTCCCTTCCGTTTGGAAAACAAATCAAAGTCTGGTAGGCCCCTATCAGGACTGTACGGTGGGTGGGGGTGTATGTCCATACTTGTTGGGCGTTTCTTTCACTGGTACGGCAATACACACTTCTGCGTTGTTCTCGTACAAACACAAGCCTTTCTTGCCAATTTTCGGGTGCAAAACATTTTGCAGGAACAGCTTGTACTATGTGCCTGTTACAATGGTCCCCTGGAGTACTCCATTTGCAGCTGTGACTCCATTAATGTCGTACGCAAAGATCAACATTAATTTCATCTCCGACTGTTGGTGGCGGGGTGTTTTCGGGCATGGAGAGTCGGAATTCTTCCAATGTGACGATTGAGAGTCCAGTTCTGGCTCAGAATCGCCTACAAGGTTTTCATCAGCTGCAACAATCCTTTCAAGAAACTGCTCTTTTCTTCGATAATATTGAACCGATTCTTCGGCGATTCTCTTGGGACCCGCTTTCTGCTCTTCACTCAGATCATGCGGAACCCATCTTTAACTTTTGAGATATGATTCTGTAAACGGAAGTGGCAGGCATTCTGGCCTCATATGCAATTTACTCACATGTTTTTCGTCAGTCCTACCTCAAACTGTCATTAACAGTAACCTGAGACGTATAGGCTGTTGCTGTTGATGACCTTTCACCCCTCTTGGGTTGTTCTCAGTGCTTACCCAAACTGCACCGAAACGCGCAGACCACCGTGATACTGTGCTACGTTCCACTACACTATTCAAGCACATCGCTCTCAACGCATTATAAGCTTCAATTGGATTCTTCCTTTTGTAAACCCTCTTCGCCAGTTTTTAAAAGCTTCGTCGCCTCTGCTGTGGAGGCCGACTTGCCACTGTTGTTACAGTAGACCGAATTTGTGAGTTCGTGAAACTGCTTCTGGTGCAGTACACCGCTAAGACAATTTCTCCATGCCACTATTACATAGCTATGCCCCAGGGTGAGGTAACAGGATAGGCGAACGAAGGTTCTACAACTCTCCAACAAATTAGTAACAAAGTCACACAAATGAATTAAAAGGTTTACTTAGCTTTGTGACTAGTTGAATAATGAAGTCTGCAAAACTGCTTGTAATATAACACAAAAAAGGCCCTTGGTGGCTACGTGCAAATAATCGTAGCTAAACTTCACAATACATAGTTTTCTGGGGTAACTCACCACTTCGACATTGATTGCACAAAAGAGAGCGGTGAGAATAATTAGTGGTGTTCATCCAAGGACGTCATGTAGGCACCTATTCAAGGAATTAGGTATTTTAACTGCACGAACAGAGTACATACATTCGCTAATGAAATTCGTAATAAATAATCGATCTCAATTCGCGAAGAACAGTGATGTTCATACGTACAACACTAGAGCGAAAAATGGCCTTTCCTATCCGTTATTGAAGCTGTCAGTTGCTCAAAACGGAGTACACTATTCAGTAACAAAAATCTTCGATCATTTGCCCAACAACCTAAAATGTCTGGCAGGTAGCTGATCAAGTTTTAAATCTAGCTTAAAATCATTTCTTTTGGACAACTCCTTTTATTCAGTGGACAGCCGGCCGTGGTGGCCGAGCGGTTCTAGGCGCAACAGTCTGGAACCGCGGGACCGCTACGGTCGCAGGTTCGAATCCAAGTAGTTCTAAGTTCTCGGGGACTGATGACCTCAGATGTTAAGTCCCATACTGCTCAGAGCCATTTGAACCATTTTTTTCAATGGACAAGTTTCTGTTTCAAAACTGATAAATAAATAAAAAAAAAAAAGACATTGTACCTCTACATGTAGTTGCATTTGTAGAAGCAAAAATTTCAGTAATATTAATATTAGCACTATTCATGTGTGTATCTTGTAATGTGACTTGTTCCACATCATATCGATAAAATAATTGTGAAAATGATCTACGGAAAATGACATAACTAAACTAAACGAAACTAAATAGCAAATATGATTTACAACAAGTGTGTGTCCACTTCTAAGAGTTGACTAAACGACGTTCCCTGTCCAAGTCAGCCCTGGATGATGATCTATAAACAAGTGCGCGAGAGCTGCTCTTCTATCTTCCGGGTAGGCCTCTGTCCGTTGTCCTCTGGTCATTGGCGCGTTGTACTCGGCCGGCAATTGGCCGAGGCGAAGTCGATATCTTCATCCTCAGCGCCGCTCGTGGCGCTGTTGGAGCTCGCGTAGGTGGCGAGTCTTCATGGCCCCCAGCTCGCATCTTTGCGCCTGTAGTGCTTTTGCTCTGGCTGTGTCTTGTTCGGACGACACAGCACTTCCCATGTGCAGATTCGACTTTGTTGTAGGAACGCTGTTCGCTACGCGTAATCCGACCTGGCTCGGTTTCAGCTTCCGTTTTAAAATTGAACTGCTCCCGACATAGCCATGCAAACCAGTAAACACATATACTATCGTCACCCCTTAAGTATCAATCACAACTGACATTTTTGCAAACGCCACCGTAACGGTCGCACATGCGCTGTGTACAGGGCGTTGTCGTATATCTTCAGGCACTTTGTCAAAACATTATAACCTAGAATGGCAGTTTCATCACGTGCCATGAGGCACTAAATTAATTCATTTGTTTCCCTGAGATTAGTAGCAATGCTTTCTCTGCTCTTCGTTAGTTGGTGACCTCTTTCCTTAGTTTCACTACAGTAAGATGTCCTTTCTACATCTACATGATTATTCTGCAACTCACATTTAAGTGCTTGGCAGAGGGTTCATCGAACCACAATCACACTATCTCCTTACCATTCCACTCCCGAACAGCGCGCGGGAAAAACGAACACCTAAACCTTTCTGTTCGAGCTCTGATTTCTCTTATTTTATTTTGATGATCATTCCTACCTATGTAGGTTGGGCTCAACAAAATATTTTCCCATTCGGAAGAGAAAGTTGGTGACTGAAATTTCGTAAATAGATCTCGCGGCGACGAAAAACGTCTTTGCTTTAATGACTTCCATCCCAACTCGCGTATCATATCTGCCACACTCTCTCCCCTATTACGAGATAATACAAAACGAGCTGCCCTTTTTTGCACCCTTTCGATGTCCTTCGCAATCCCACCTGGTAAGGATCCCACACCGCGCAGCAATATTCTAACAGAGGACGAACGAGTGTAGTGTAAGCTGTCTCTTTAGTGGACTTGTTGCATCTTCTAAGTGTCCTGCCAGCAACCTTTGGCTCGCCTTCCCCACCATATTATCTATGTGATCTTTCCAACTTAAGTTGTTGGTAATTTCTTTCCGTTTTGCCTGGGAGAGTCCCGTTTTCTTCCAAACTGTCACGCTGTGTCTTGGAGGGCGCGCAGGTGCCTTGCTGTTTTGTGATTCCGCACGACTAAAGTATTTCAGGCTACCGGATGCCTGCTTTCCAGTTTATTGCCCACTATACGCTAGTGTGCGCCATCTGTGCAACTTGCTCTACATTCTTCGTTTATTTACTGTTAACGTTTTGCACTGTTGGTAGTAGCGATTCATGTTCACTCTTTCATCATGTCCAGACGAAACTAATTCTAAGAGCAACATAAAACTATGAGTTTATTTTAATCACTACCAGCAGAGAAACTACAGAATGTAAGCAGTACAAATCAAACTTCGCTGCTGGACGTGGTGGCAGGCCTGACACTGTGAATGACACTAAGACGAAGAAACATCGCATGAGTGTTCAAACGAAAACGCACCTCTTGATAAAATACACGGAAGTGAAAAGTATGTCAACACTACAGTAGAATAATTGTAAACGATCATTTAAAATCATCTAACTGCGTGAAGCAAAGACGAACCTGTATGTCCATTAAATTTTGTCAGTAAAATTTGTGTCTAGTTTTTTGCTTAATTGTACCACATTTTTATAATCTTTTTAAAATGTCTTTCTTCAATAAAAATGAAATGGACGCTACACTCAATGGCTCACCTTGCATATCAGTATTTTCACAAAATTGCAAAAACTTTACATAGAGACCTGCACACAAAAATTTAACGTGCCAACAGTGCATAGAATTACAACAATCTCTGACAACAGCTGTCTGTGAGGGCTGCAACTCAAATCATTATTGACCTTAAAGAGCAGCATTTGATGGACTAAGCTCTTTTGTCCCTATTTCATACGGACTGAGCTCTTTCTTTCCCTGTGCAGCTTCTTTTAAAAGCTCATTTACACTATGGCGGAGCTTGTTTTCCGCACTTGCTGTGGTAGGAAATATTGGGTCTGGTTCGTACGTTCTTATACTGGTGAAAACTCAAAAAGTGAAAAAAATGGTATAATTTCGAGAAAAAACGCTATCTCTTTCTTTCTCTTAGAGATAAAATATACCATATCATCTATCATTAACAATGTGTGAATGAATTATATTGTAAAATTAAGAGTGTTTTAAAGGAGTGAGGGAGATACTGAGCTTTTCTACATAATTATTTTGTGTCTGATTAATCAACTTCTGTATTTGAAGATTAGGAATGATTTTGTGTAATTTGGAGTGGGATGTAGCTGAATTAGTCTTAAAAGTTTATTTGTGTATTAGGCATATGTTAGTGTGAAGACAAACAGAGCCTTAAGTATGCTTTAGAAATGGTTCAAATGTCTCTGAGTACCATGGGACTTAACATCTGAGGTCATCAGTCCCCTAGACTCAGAACTCCTTAAACCTAACCAACCTAACTACATCACACACATCTATGCCTGAGGCAGGATTCGAACCTGCGACCGTAGCAGTCGAACGGTTCCGGACTGAAGCGCCTAGAACCGCTCGGCCACAGAAGCCGGCCAAGTATGCTTTAGGGGGTCTCCGAAAATTTCGCCAGAGAGAACGATTAGTGTACAAAAGAGCATAAGAGATCGTGTGCAAATAATAATAAATGCCCAAAATTACTTATAATCGAAATGAAACGCAACATTAACCTTTTAAGTGTTAATATGGCCGAACCAGCAGAACAATGAAATACAATTTAGTAAGTAATCTCTGGAAACACTAATAAATAAAACTGCTCAATGTATTATATATTTGTAAGTCCATCATGATTTATGGGTGGTAAATATTCATACCAATGAATCGGGAGCACAAAATAATACATGGTAGTTTCGCTGGTAAGTCTGAAAACAACTGCAGCAAGTTGCCTCTGTCAACTTCTCTTATAGGCCCCCAGGAGGAAGACTTTCCCCAGAGGCAAAGGTTTCGTAACTTACCTTGGACAAAGCATTTAATTTTACATTTGCAGCCACTTCAGCATCAGTTCTAATGGTTCAAATGGCTCCAAGCACTATGAGACTTAACATCTGAGGTCATCAGTGCCCTAGACTTAGAACTACTTAAACCTAAGGACGTCACACACATCCGTGCCCGAGGCAGGATTCGAACCTGCAACCGTAGCAGCAGCGCGGTTCCGGACTGAAGCACCTAGAACGGCTCAGCCACAATGCTTCTTCAAGTACGGGTAAACTGTCCACGCTACCTGCTAAATCTGTTCTAGACGTTTCACTCACAGGTCCGCTTGACATTGTGTTACCCAGACTACCGTCAGCCACTGTACTAGCCTTCCAAACGGTGGAGACAGTAGCTACATCGTCTGCATCAGAGTCTCCTCCAAATTCTGAATCTTCTGCATGTTCTTCTGTGACTTCCTCCCAGCAGCTCATTACACAATCAGCCAGAAACTCATCTGCTATGGACCTATGCTATCTCCATGACGACATCCTTATAGACCTAGAAGAAACATTCATCAGTGCCCCTCCAACTATAAAAGCCAACAAAAAACGAGTAAATAAGAAGGTATATAAACTGTTTTCACCATGTTATATATCTTTAGTAATCATGGAACTAGTGCAGTGTCAGAGAAAACAATCTATATTATCTCAGTGGCTGACATTTTCGAGACAATTTCTCAAACAATATTATCTGCAACGTTCATCCATCAACATTTCACAGCATACAATCAGTACAGTTGTCCGTAACTAGGACTGAATTCACAACTATCTATTTGGTTCGATGAACAGTGTGGAAGGAAACTAGCAGTAAATAACAGCTGCGAATCACATGTTTATGTCAGAAGATATCACCGCGAGGTCGGAGGAGCCTTGTCACGGTCCACGCGGCTGCCCCCGTCGGAGTTTCGAGTCCTCCCTTGGGCATGGGTGTGTGTGTGTTGTACTTAGCGTCAGTTAATTTAAGTTAGATTAAGTAGTGTGTAAGCTTAGGGACCGATAACCTCAGCAGTTTGGTCCCATAAGATCCTACCACAAATTTCCAAAATGGCTCTGAGCACTATGGGACTTAACTTCTGCGGTCATCAGTCCCCTAGAACTTAGAACTACTTAAACATAACTAACCTAAGGACAACACACACATCCATGCCCGAGGCAGGATTCGAACCTGCGACCGTAGCGGTCGCGCGGTTCCAGGCTATAGCGCCTAGAACCGCTCGGCCACTCCCGCCGGCCACAAATTTCCAAATTTCAAAAGATAACAGAAGAGGAGAACACAGCTAGGTTCTATACTATCCGTCTGCTTTCACGCATGACTTCGTATTTCGAGTACAGAGGTCAGTTTACATGAATTATTCAGAAAACCACAGATAACGCTTAATAACAGGCCGATTACATTCTTCGAGACGGCGACCACAAGATAGATTATTAAGGTCGAAAACAAACAGAGAAACGCGCGAAATATTTCAATTAACTAACAAACTGAAATTAACAGCGCAACCGTGGGAATGAGAAGGTTTTGGGCGGTGACGAACTGAAAAAAAAATTAATAAATCTAAGATCATTTTAAAGCAACCAAAAAAATCGAAAAATAACGCACACCGATTCCTCTAGAATAAACCTAAAGAAAGTATACAGAAAACACAAAACTGAAATTCAATAATTCGGCTGATCTACACACACACACACACACACACACACACACACACACACACACACACATACGAAAAAAATAATCTAAAAGTGGCGTACACGGATTTCTACCGAATAAACCGAATTAAAAAAATGCAAAAACCGCATAATTGGGTTGGGTTGGAGTTGTTTGAGGAAGGAGACCAGACAGCGAGATCATCGGTCTCATCGGATTAGGGAAAGGATTGAACCGTTGTCCTCCCGAATGCGTATAATTGGAATCGAACGTTTCGCTTGACACCGAACCATGAAAAGCCATGTTGAAATTGTCATTTGGCCTACATAACTGAATAATAGCCCCTCCAAATGGAAGAAACCAAACATGAAACTGAAATCATCACTTGAAATAAATTTCACTTCCCGTTCACTGGACCTGTACAGTGCAAAGGAAGACAGTGATTCCAGATACCCACCACCTCTCAAAAAACAACACACAAGCGAGAAACTGCACATGCCAATGCCTCTAAAACAAAGCGTACAAAGAAAAGCAAAAATCCCACAACTGGATTTGAATTGTTCGCTTTTCCGACAACTCAGACTAAGACAGCGATACCAGACACGCTGCACAAAATAACTACGTAATCGAAAAATAACACGCAAAAATTCCTCAAGAATAAAGCAAAAGAAAATATAAAAAATCCGACAGAAGTGGAATCGCAGCATACATTGGTGCTATGTAGCTCACCTGAAAACTGAGATGAAAGACACTCCCCAAAATACAACCACACTATCGAGAAATGACACACACAATTTCTCTCTTTTTTATTTTAGGACAAAAAGGAAATGGAATTGTAGCATATGCTGGACCTGTATATAGCTCAAACGGAGACACACCCCACTAAACAACATGCAAATCATAGCATGAAAAGATAATGTACAGTAATGAAATTTCGGGAATACGTCTAGGCAACATATTAACGTGATTAACATTGCAAGATCACAGGTTAGTGTAAGCGCGCCATAAGCCACTGCAAATGTGAGTTGCTGGTATATAAATAATCGGTCTCACCGACGGAATCCTGAATGCAGGCATGCAAACGTGCATGACTTTTTTGTACAGGTGCCGGATGTCAGTTTTTGGGATAGAGTTCCCTGCCCGTTTACACTTGGTCGGTCGATACAGGGACGGTTATCGCTGTTTTTGGATTACACTGGAGTTGTAGTCCTATGACGACCCACATGTGCTCGACTGGAGACAGATCTGGTGATCGAGCAGGCCAGGGCAACATGTCGACACACTGCAGAGTATATTGGGTTACAGCAGCGGTATGTGGGTGAGCGTTATGCTGTTGGAAAACACACCTGGAATGCTATTTGTTGTGACTTGGCAAGACAGCCAAGCCACTAGGAGAGGAAGCCGAAAGGCACGCGTTTAAGCTCACGCAGGCTGGCGTGAGGTCTGGAACAGTTAGAGACTAGCAAATAAAGTACGTAGCTGCTGGAATACTTAACTTTAATCCATAATTGGTGAACATCGGTCTGACGGTACATGCATCACAAGATAAATAGCAATTGATAATGGCGCCTTGCTAGGTCGTAGCAATTGACTTAGCTGAAGGCTATGCTAACTATCGTCTCGGCAAATGAGAGCGTAATTTGTCAGTGAACCATCGCTAGCAAAGTCGGCTGTACAACTGGGGCGAGTGCTAGGAAGTCTCTCTAGACCTGCCGTGTGGCGGCGCTCGGTCTGCAATCACTAATAGTGGCGACACGCGGGTCCGACTTATACTAGCGGACCGCGGCCGATTTAAAGGCTACCACCTAGTAAGTGTGGTGTCTGGCGGTGACACCACACTATTCATAAATGGCAGCACAACAAGTCGAATCACCAGATTGAAACAAATTTTCAGTCAGAGTAACCACGAGAGTGGTCCTGTTGCCATACGAAATTGCACCCCAGTCCATAACTCAAGGTGTACGTCCAGTGTGTTTACATACTGACAGATTGGATGCAGACCCTAACCAACACATGACCATCACTGACAACGTGGAAGAACCAGCTTTCATCAGAAAACACAAATAGCCCTCATCCATCCGTCGAATGATCTATCGCAGGACACCACTGAAGTCGTAAATGGCAGCGGTTTGGGGTCCGAGGAATGCCGGTATACGCCGTCTGACTCGTAACTGTCCTTACAGTAGCCGATTTGTAACAGTTCGCTGTGTAACTGTGGTGTCAACTGCTGCTGAAGTTGCTGCTGCAGATGCATCATGATGCGCCGGAGCCATGCGCCGGACACGATGGTCTGCCCTCTCGGTAGTGCAACGTGGCCATCCGTAGCTCGGTCTTCTTGCGATAGTACATTCTCGTGACCACCGCTGCAGCAATCATGTGCAGGGCTACATACCACCCAAGTCTTTCTGCAATATCACGGGAGCATCCAGCTTCTCGTAGACCTATAACACGACCTCGTTCAGACTTAATGAGGTGTTGATAACGGTGTCTTTGTTGCCTTTAAAGGTATTCTTGACTAACGTCAGCTCACCCTGTCCAGCTTCAAGGGTAACTAACGCCCACGTTTCTTACTGCGTGTATTTAAAGCAAACCTGATTTGCATCCCCGTGCAGGTGCTGCTAGCGCCACTCTTATGCGACTGGCACGAAATTTGAATAGACATCATCTTTCACATGTAGAAATATGCTTACCAACCGTCGTTTATGTCGCACAACTCCTCCTAGGTGTTGCAATTTTTTTCCGTCAGTGTACAAAAATATAAGTATATAAAGCCGGCCGGAGTGGCCGAGCGGTTCTGGGCGCTACAGTCTGGAACTGCGTGACCGCTACGGTCGCAGGTTCGAATCCTGCCTCGGGCATGGATGTGTGTGATGTCCTTAGGTTAGTTAGGTTTATGTAGTTCCAAGTTCTAGGGGACTTATGACTCAGCAGTTGAGTCCCATAGTGCTCAGAGCCATTTGAACCATTTTTTTTGAGTATATAAATGGCCGAGTAACCTACGAAACATTTTTGTTCTGCATAGTTACCCTCCTGTCTGTATTTATAACAAACCTGAAATTATCAGTGTTTTTCATGTTTTTTTCGAAAATTGTTGATTTTTAACATGGATCAGAGAGAAGTTACAGTAAAAATAAGAAAAAGAATACAAATTTATCATATAATGCTAGAAAACGCAATTTCCTCGCCAAAAGGGAAAACAAAATAAGTCTGAAAACAAAAATATATCAAAAAATATATATTTCAATAGTTAGTCGAACTGATATAAAACATGTTTCTGTTATCATGAACAACTTTCGAATTTTGCAATAGTAACAGAGCAATCCTGCCTTCAATCATGATGAAGAACATTCTATTGAATACAATATAACAAAAAAAAAATGGTTCATATGGCTCTGAGCACTATGGGACTTAACATCTGAGGTCATCAGTCCCCTGGAACTTAGAACTATTTAAACCTAACCAACCTAAGGACATCACACATATCCATGCCCGAGGCAGGATTCGAACCTGCGACCGTAGCGGTCGCGCGGTTCCAGACTGAAGCGCCTAGAACTGCTCGGCCACTCCGGCTGGCTCAAAATAGCAACAATAATTATGTATATTTTGTATGTTTGGCTTGAAAACTGTGCTTGCATCAGTAGTAACTTAACCGCTTTAGTTACACAAAAGCGCAGATGTGGAGCGATCAACAAATTTTTATCACTTATAACATGAAATTTGTATTTTTTTAGGATACGAAATAGACAATGGAGTAACTGTAAATGGTGTGTGTTCTAATTACGTGCAAAATAAACAAACAAACAAACAAAAAATAAAGAGAAGTTGTCGCCACCCATTTTGTTTCTTACTCATTCATTTGTGTTCCTTTCGCTACCAATACTACCGCTAATCCTACCATTTACTGCGCCATTTATTTTGTGTACCAAAACTACCGAACCGTAGTTTTGGTAGAGCGCAACTCTACATTCGTCACTTGTTTGATGGTATCTCAACCCTGCTGACTTAGAAACATACAATGGTATTCATGCTTATCAGAGGAACTATTGTGGATATGTTAGTACCAATAAAATCGATTGTCCGTAGTAAATAAAGTAATACACATAATGTAAGACCAATGGTATATACATTTACCAGTCTCACTTAAGGAGTTAAGCAATGAGATGAAAATTACTGCGTCAGTTTGTTGCGCAGTTTGTTGCCGAAGTTGGCAGCGAGAAGAATCAGTATATAAGCAGTTCGTATTCGTACTGTAGGCCGATTCAGTACCACGGAGGCGAGAATCAGGAAAATGTGGGCGCACTATACTGAGATTTAGGATACGGACCACACTGACACGGAGTTGAACGCTAATCTACCTTAAATAAGCGTAAACAGAAGCAACAATTTCAAATCACGTTTCTTTGCGCTCACAAGACATCTATGGCTTAAAAAGGCAAATACGTGTTTGACAAAGATACAGCTTAATGTTGGAAATTCTTACAAAATGCATCCTTTCTTATGATACGTGCTTCTAAAACAGTTCTTTCAAATCCCGACAGTAACGCGCTCGAATTGTCGAACTATGTCTGTACGAGCGAGTAAAGAGATCGCTTGGCACGGAAACTTCGTACTGGAATATATCCTGTAACTACAAGATTTATAAAATTCATGTTCCTTTGACGCAGACTGCTTCAGACAAACCTTGCATTACTGAGTCACCCTAAACATAACTGCACTGTCGAAGATTTCCATATTCATTAAATGATGCCTACAGGAATTTGTTACGTGTCAGCAGAAAGATGCAAATGAATCTGATGGGAGCCATGGATTGACGTAACTGGGAAGTTTGTTGAGGGCTTACCTTCGGAGTGCTAGCGTGGCCCCGTGATCTTTCTGCAGTTCACGGTTTTCTTACGATTTTCCCTGCTGTGACGGGCACATTCGTGTTGCCCACCAGTCGCCGCGTCTCGGACTGTTGCCGAGCAACGGCGTGGGACCGCTGCAAAGAGCCCTGTATTGTTGACAATTCCCTCGTTGTGCGGATGTTGTTTGCTGTAAGAGGAAAGGCGAAAAGTAATTACCGCACAACTGAGATAACTAGACAGTAGCAATTGTGGGAGCGTAACTAGGCTGGGCAATGCCAAGGTACATCTTCCATCTGAAGGATAGAAAAGAATAAAAAATTAGGAAAAATAGAAATGGGAGAAAAAAGAGAAAAAGTCAGTTAAATTGATTAGTCAAGTGAAGCCTATCGTTATGTTAAAAAATATTTTTTGGAAACCATTATGAAGTAAGGATACCCAGGTCAAAGGTAAAACGGTATTGGGAGTCGAGTAATGGAGTCGAACAATAATTAATAGGATCTATAGAACGAAAGGGACTAAAATTGAGTCAATTTTTCGGTAAAACCAATGACGGACCATGCATCATTAGTGGCATATGGAATGGTGTACAAAAAAATAACTAAGTCACAACTTAAATTTAGTTCTTCAAGACGCTATAGTCTGCAGCAATGTGCGGATGGGTTGCTCTTCTGTTACGTTGAACGATTCTCTTCAGTCGTTCTTGGACGATCTTTTGCCGGTCGCAGCGATGTCGAAGATTTGGTATTTTACCGGATTCCTGATATTCACGGTCACTCGTGAAATGGTCGTACGGGAAAAATCCGCACTTCATCGCCGGCCGGAGTGGCCGAGCGGTTCTAGGCGCTACAGTCTGGAACCGCGCGACCGCTACGGTCGTAGGTTCGAATCCCGCCTTGGGCAAGGATGTTTGTGATGTCCTTAGGTTACTTATGTTTAAGTAGTTCTAGAGGACTGATGACCTCAGAAGTTAAGTCCCATAGTGCTCAGAGCCATTTGAACCATTTTGAACCCACTTCATCCCTACCTGAAAGGTGCTGGGTCCCATCACTCGTGAACCGACTGTAACACCACGTTCAGATTCACATGATAACCTGCCATTGTAGCAGCAGTAACCGATCTGACAACTGCGCCAGACACTTGTTGTCTTATATGGGCGTTGCCGACCGCAACGCCGTATTCTGCCTTTTTACATATCTCTGTATTTGAATACGCATGCCTATAGCAGCTCCTTTGGCGCTTCGGTGCATATACACTCCTGGAAATTGAAATAAGAACACCGTGAATTCATTGTCCCAGGAAGGGGAAACTTTATTGACACATTCCTGGGGTCAGATACATCACATGATCACACTGACAGAACCACAGGCACATAGACACAGGCAACAGAGCATGCACAATGTCGGCACTAGTACAGTGTATATCCACCCTTCGCAGCAATGCAGGCTGCTATTCTCCCATGGAGACGATCGTAGAGATGCTGGATGTAGTCCTGTGGAACGGCTTGCCATGCCATTTCCACCTGGCCCCTCAATTGGACCAGCGTTCGTGCTGGACGTGTAGACCGCGTGAGACGACGCTTCATCCAGTCCCAAACATGCTCAATGGGGGACAGATCCGGAGATCTTGCTGGCCAGGGTAGTTGACTTACACCTTCTAGAGCACGTTGGGTGGCACGGGATACATGCGGACGTGCATTGTCCTGTTGGAACAGCAAGTTCCCTTGCCGGTCTAGGAATGGTAGAACGATGGGTTCGATGACGGTTTGGATGTACCGTGCACTATTCAGTGTCCCCTCGACGATCACCAGTGGTGTACGGCCAGTGTAGGAGATCGCTCCCCACACCATGATGCCGGGTGTTGGCCCTGTGTGCCTCGGTCGTATGCAGTCCTGATTGTGGCGCTCACCTGCACGGCGCCAAACACGCATACGACCATCATTGGCGCCAAGGCAGAAGCGACTCTCATCGCTGAAGACGACACGTCTCCATTCGTCCCTCCATTCACGCCTCTCGCGACACCACTGGAGGCGGGCTGCACGATGTTGGGGCGTGAGCGGAAGACGGCCTAACGGTGTGCGGGACCGTAGCCCAGCTTCATGGAGACGGTTGCGAATGGTCCTCGCCGATACCCCAGGAGCAACAGTGTCCCTAATTTGCTGGGAAGTGGCGGTGCGGTCCCCTACGGCACTGCGTAGGATCCTACGGTCTTGGCGTACATCCGTGCGTCGCTGCGGTCCGGTCCCAGGTCGACGGGCACGTGCACCTTCCGCCGACCACTGGCGACAACATCGATGTACTGTGGAGACCTCACGCCCCACGTGTTGAGCAATTCGGCGGTACGTCCACCCGGCCTCCCGCATGCCCACTATACGCCCTCGCTCAAAATCCGTCAACTGCACATACGGTTCACGTCCACGCTGTCGCGGCATGCTACCAGTGTTAAAGACTGCGATGGAGCTCCGTATGCCACGGCAAACTGGCTGACACTGACGGCGGCGGTGCACAAATGCTGCACAGCTAGCGCCATTCGACGGCCAACACCGCGGTTCTTGGTGTGTCCGCTGTGCCGTGCGTGTGATCATTGCTTGTACAGCCCTCTCGCAGGGTCCGGAGCAAGTATGGTGGGTCTGACACACCGGTGTCAATGTGTTCTTTTTTCCATTTCCAGGAGTGTATATACACCGCCGGAAGAAAAGTGATACACCTACATGAATGACGTCGATTTTAATTCGATGACGGCATATTCGAACTGGCGCATATTAGACGTACTGATAGTGGTTTCATTGTCGTCCACCAACCGATAGTGTCATGGCATAGCTAGCAGAACGCCATCTTCGTCTGCCCTTTAATGGTGAATGCTCACAGCCAGAAAGCTCTGTGTAGTGCAAATGTGTGAAGCAAGTAGGCATCCATGCCACAGAGACCCACTCGTGTTTCCTACAGCCGAATGATCCAGTTTTAAAGGCACCAAATTGTGACCTTCCGGAGAACTGTCACACAAGTTGGGCGTGTTGCGTCCGTTATGCAACGATACTGATATCAGTGGTCACATGAACATTCTCAGACCCGTAGACGAGGTTTAGGAAGTCCACGTAGCACAGACGCCAGCCATGATCGTCGTAAGGTCAGCAGTGGTAGACCGTACAGCTACCACAGCACAGATAATAGAGCTTGTGAAACCAGACATGTAAACACGTACTGATGCGATCCGGTTATTATCAGTGGGGCTATGTGCATGCGATACTCTAGTCCGCGTTCCACTCAAGCCACAGCATCAACATACACCTGTGGACTAGTGCTGTGAGAGGATCACTTGGAAGATGGAATGGCGCGCAGTGGTCTTCAGTGATGGACGCGGATTCTGGCTGCACGCGAGTGATGCTCGTTTGCGCGTACGGCGTAGACGTGATGAGCGCTGTCTGGTAGAGTGCCTTTGCCCAGGACACACTGGCCCCGTTCCAGGATTTATGGTTTTTACAAGTACTAGACAGCTGAACTCGAGAGCACGAGTAGAATTATAAATTTAACTAGACTTGTAAAGCTTCCGTTCAAGGCAAAATGCTTCGCGATACGATATCTACATATATACTCCGCTACCCACCAAGCGGTGTGTGGCGGAGGGTACAACTCGTGCCAAAGTCATATTCCCCCCCCCCCCCTCCCTCCCTCTGTTCCACTCGTGGATCGTGCAAGGGATGAACGACTGTCTGAACGCTTCAGTAAGAGCTCTTATTTCCCTTATCTTTGAATGATGATCATTACGCGATTTGAAAGTTGGTGGTAATAATATGTGCTCTACATCCTCGGTGAAGATTGGATTTCGGAATTTAGTGAGCAGCCCCGTCTGTCTGCAAGTGTGTCCCACTCCAAACTTTCTATGAGATTTGTAATGCTCTCGCGATGGCTAAATGTACCAGTCACGAGTCTTGCCGCTCTTCTTTGGACCTTCTCAATCTCTTGACTCAGACCCAACTGGTAAGGGTCCCATACAGACGAACAGTACTCTAAGACTGGACGAACTAACGAATTGTAAGCTATTTCCTTTGTTGAAGGACTGCATAGCTTTAGGTATCTACCAATAAACCGCAATCTAGAGTTCGCCTTATCCTTTACTTGTGTAATCTGATCATTCCATTTGAGATCATTTCGAATAGTCACACCCGGATACTTGACTGATGTTACCGCTTCCAAAGATTGATCATTTATTTTGTACTCATACATTAATTGTGATTTCCGCCTTGTTATACGCAGTAGGTTACACTTAGTATTGAGAGATAACTGCCAGTCATTACACCACACATTTATTTTCTGCAAATCCTCATTGATTTGTTCACAACTTTCGTGTGACACTACTTTCGTGTAGGCTACAGCATCATCGACAAACAGTGTAAGGCCGCTATCAATACCATCAACCAGGTTGTTTATCTAAATCGTAAAAAGCAGAGATCCTATTACGCTGCCCCGGGGCACAATTAAAGTTACACTTGTTTCTGTTGAGTTACCCCGTTCAGGACGACATACTGCATATGTCATTGGATAGACCGTAAGCGCGCACTTTTTGTAGCAAGCGACAGTGCGGAACTGAGTCGAACGCCTTTCGAAAGTCGAGAAATATGGCATCAACCTGGGAGCCGGTATCTAGAGCCTGCTATATATCATGCACGAAGAGGGCCAGCTGTGTCTCGCATGACCGCTGTTTCCTAAAACCGAGCTGGTTTCTGCAGATGAGCTTCTCAGAGTCTACAAAGGTCATTATGTCCGAACACAAAATATGTTCCATGACTCTACAACAAATCGATGTCAGTGAAATTGGCCAGTAATAATGTGCATCCGATTTTCTACCCTTTTTTATGGATTGCTATGACTTGGGGCTTCTTCCAGTCCTGTGGAACTTTCCGCCGTTCCAATGATCTCTGACAGATGACGGATAAGAATGGTACTATATTTGTAGCATAGTCAACATAAAATAAAGTAATTGAGAACCTTGCTGGCAACAGGATGTGGGCTGAGATTTTAAAGCATCACAATCCCGGTCTCAAGGACGTACTCACAGTGATCGACTCGTTGTTAAGTACAAACAAGTTCTGGCGGAAGTAGACCTTGACGCTCCTTTCGTTGCAACGCTGACCGCGGACAATTCAAGGGGGCCCAGCCCCGCCTGGCACGTGTCTGACAACAGCCGCAAGCAGCGCCGTAGACAGCAGCGGCGTAGACACGGCACGAGCGAGGTCCACGAGAAAGCCGCGGCCCTCGGGCTCGAGGCATTCAGCCAGTTTTCCCGCAACTCTGCGCTCTGCGAATTACCGTGTTAAGTGCTTTGTCACACAGGACCGCAAGCACGGCATTTTTCCGCCGAGCCGACTGCTGACACTGTCATAAGTCAAGGGCACAAACAGCAAATATGCCTGCAATAGATTTGCTAACCGTTCCACAAAAACCTAGATACGAGAAAATGGAGATCAGTACGATCTCATATTCTGAATCCTCGCCCGCTCCTCCTGTCAGTGCTCAGAGGGACTGAAAACTCAAGCACCAGCCACAGTGCAAAATTTTGCTCATTCAAGTCAGCTCTCCTCAAACAGACGAATGGCACAATGCCCAGTCACTCACAGATCGGACGAAGGTAGTCTTCTGAAAGTCAGAACCGACAACCACGTCAGAGAACTAATCGCAAACTGGTCATTTCTTTATTGCCTGCGACGAAGATGATAAAAATGGATCACTTAGAAAGGGAGGCCCCAATGATGAGATCACGGATTAACTTCAAATTTTGTGCACCTTTAGTAGGCCATTAAGACAACGTAATGTGCAAGCAGTAACGTGCACTACACTGGCAGTTCCTAGAGAATCGCAAGAGAAGTTTTACGTGTCTACTATATGGCTTATGTATCTGTGCGTAGGTGTCGCACATTACAGTTCTGGTGACCAATTGATCAGCGTAAGACCAACGTGCATGAAGAGAAGGTTGCACTCCTCCTAAAACGTAGTTATTAACCTACTTTTTCATCAGTCTTCATATTATTGAAAAATCACGGGTATTTCCATTAAGTATCCGCATAAAGTTTCAATTTACGTTTTCCATGTCTGTATGAGAAATACCATCCTGCAACATGTGATGTCGAGAGCACATCCGATGCACATTGCTCTTGTGGCCTAGCAAAATGTTTCAAATAGCTCTGAGCACTATGGGACTTAACACCTGCGGCCATCAGTCCCCTAGAACTTAGAACTACTTAAACCTAACTGACCAAAGGACATCACACACATCCATGCCCGAGGCAGGATTCGAACCTGCTTCCGTAGCGGTCGCACGGTTCCAGACTGAAGCGCCTACAACCGCTCGGCCACTCCGGCCGGCTGTGGCCTAGCACATTGTGACTTACTACACTACTGGCCATCAAAATTGCTACACCAAGAAGAAATGCAGATGATAAACGGGTATTCATTAGACAAATATATTATACTAGAACTGACATGTGATTACATTTTCACGTAATTTGAGTGCATAGATGCTGAGAAATCAGTACCCAGAACAACCACCTCTGGCCGTTATTGATATGCCTGGCCATTGACTCAAACAGAGCTTGGATGGCGTGTACATGTACAGCTGCCCATGCAACTTCAACACGATACCACAGTTCATCAAGAGTAGTGACTGGTGTATTCTGATGAGCCAGATGATCGGCCACCATTCACCAGACGGTTTCAATTGGTGAGAGGTCTGCAGAATGTGCTGGCCAGAGCAGCAGTCGAACATTTTCTGTATCCAGAAAGGCCCGTACGGGACCTGCAACATGCGGTCGTGCGTTATCCTGCTTAAATGTAGGGTTTCGCAGGAATCGAATGAAGGGTAGAGCCACGGGTCGTAACACATCTGAAATGTAACGTCCACTGTTCAAAGTGCCGTCAATGCGAACAAGAGGTGACCGAGACGTGTAACCAATGGCACCCCATACCATCACACCGGGTGATACGCCAGTATGGCGATGACGAATAAACGCTTCCAATGTGCGTTCACCGCGATGTTGCCAAACACGGATGCGACCGTCATGATGCTGCAAACAGAACCTGGATTCATCCGAAAAAATGACGTTTCGCCATTCTTGCACCCAGGTTCGTCGTTGAGTACACCATAGCAGGCGCTCCTGTCTGTGAAGCAGCGTCAAGGGTAACCGCAGCCATGGTCTCCGAGCTGACAGTTGAAAGTCCATGCTGCTGCAAATTTCGTCGAACTGTTCGTGCAGATGGTTGTTGCCTTGCAAACGTCTCCAACTGTTCTCAGGGATCGAGACGTGGCTGCACGATACCTTACAACCATGCGGATAAGGTGCCTGTCATCTCGACTGCTAGTGATACGAGGCCGTTGGGATCCAGCACGGCATTCTGTATTACCCTCCTCAACCCACCGATTCCATATTCTGCTAACAGTCATTGGATCTCGACCAACGCGAGCAGCAACGTCGCGATACGATAAACCGCAATCGCGGTAGGCTACAATGCGACCTTTATCAAAGTCTGAAACGTGATAGTACGCCCGCATCTCGTGGTCGTGCGGTAGCGTTCTCGCTTCCCATGCCCGGGTTCCCGGGTTCGATTCCCGGCGGGGTCAGGGATTTTCTCTGCCTCGTGATGGTTGGGTGTTGTGTGCTGTCCTTAGGTTAGCTAGGTTTAAGCAGTTCTTCGTGGTGTAGCAATTGTAATGGCCAGCAGTGTATATTACTGACTGTGAATAACGTTATTCGCATCAATATTTATCGAAGTTTGCCTGCCGTTGTGGCCGAATGGTTCTAGCTGCTGCAGTCCGGAACCGCGCTGCTGCTACGGTCTCAGGTTCGAATCTTGCCTCGGGCGCGGATGTGTGTAATGTCCTTAGGTTAGTTACATTTAAGTAGTTCGTGGTCTAGGTTACTGATGACCTGAGATGTTAAGTCCCATAGTGTTTATAGCCATTCGAACCATTTATCGAAATTTGACCTGGGCTTTCAGTGCCTGTCCCTCGTCTTTGAAAATTTAATTATAGGTTGGAACTAGTCAAATAACATCTGAAATGGTCTACAATTTCATGATAGTGCACGTGGGTCTTTTTTCATTATATTACCTCTCAAATGTCTAATAAATTAAAGAAAGTGACAAGCGATGAAAAATGCGCATTGAAACGTAAGTGTTAGCCGGATACGAACCGCGGCCTGGTTCATGACCATCTTCCAAAACGGGAACGCTAACGGCTTCTCTATACTGGCTTCTGAGATGCATAATAGACACGTGAAACTTCTGTTGCGATTTTCTCGGATTTGCACAGTAGTGCATCTTACTAACTGCTCACTACGTTGTTTTAATGGCGTACTGAAGGTGTACGAAGTAAATGCGTGATCCCAACGTCGTGGTCTCTCCTTATTAGTTTTTCAATGATATTTTCTTGTGACGTTTCTCTTTTTTCAGCAATGCTAATGTTCCTAAGAAATTTATGTAAAGCACAAGTATAAAAATGTATGGCTTACAAGACTTACGGATCTGATGCAGAGTCACCGCGACGTATGCATGGTCGTTTTGTTGTATCTAATATAACATACGGGTGTTCAAAAAACTCAGAGTTATTCTTCCAAGTTAAATACATTAGTTGAAGATAATCGCGTTCTACAGTGACTCAGCAATGGTTATCCGATTGGGCAGTGCTATCAATAGGAGAAATATGGCGCGAGTGGCCACAGGCTTGTTTGACTGGCTTGAGAGATTACGGTAACAGAAATGTTGAAACATCTTATCTGACAGAATCTTTAAGCAAGACGCAGCACATCTCTGTAAAACGTGCTTGGAAAACTCCAAGACTCATCTTTCCGTGTAGAAAGCACGAATCTTCTTCAGCTACTTGCGTATGCGGTAGGGATGCTGCAGGTAACGTTAGGCAAATAAGAGATCGCACAGAGGCGCAGTAGCAGTCATTGTTTCCACGACAAATTAGCGAATGGAAGAACAACAGACTTAACGTATTTTACAGTGGGACTACTGCTGTGGAAATGTATCTGTGCGCAGCACAAACGACCGTATGACTACGCAATACTCCTCCTGAAGATGATGGTATGAATCATCGAAACGCACAGTGGCACAATAAACAAACTTACGACTGACGAAAGAACTGTTTTATTGATACTGAATTGTGTTACAGTACTCATGATGCCCTGCTCTGTGGACGAAATAACTTATTAAGCAGCATATCGAGTCAGCTTAGGTTTACATTTAATTTTGAGATCGAACAGAATGTTTAAGAAGTTTATATTGTGGAGTTAGTAAAGAAATCTGACTATTGAACTGCGCGCAGATCCGTTTCGTTACATTCCTCACCCGTGGCAAGAGGGTTTACTACGATCGTGCTCGATCACTATACTAATTGTACGTTGATTCTCGTACTGAAAGTCATTATATTGAAACGTCGGTTATTTCTGTGGTAGAATTTGTGTGTAGTTGTGTGCGTCCGGCAATTTGCGCAGTGTTTGTGCACTTTTCTCCTGTCTTCGGCTGCCGTAATTATGTTACTTCGGACTGGGTGTCGCTCAAAAACGGTGCTCCTAGTTACAGGGTGCGTATCTAATGGATTTTAGGACAACAGTAATTTGATTTTCCGTATTTAATAATCTTTTATCTAGGCCAAATTTCGGTTAAAAAAAGTGTAATTTATTATGGGACACCTTGGAATATTCCCGTTTGAACCCCTATAGTTTTACGAATTTCCGACAGGTGGCAGCGCTATACCTAGACGTCATAGTGGCGTCTGTAATGGAGGTGGGTTCCAAGCAATAAGCTGATATTGAGTTTCTTCCGGCGGAAAACCAAGCACTGGAAAAATTCATAGGTGCTTGCAGTATGTCTACGGAGTCCTAACAGTGAACAAAAGCATGGTGAGGCGTTGGGCGAGGTCATCTTCACAACAAGGTCACGCAAACCTGTCTGACCTTTCGCGTATCGGCCGCCCACACATTGCTGTGACTCCTGCAGTGTTGGAACGTACTGACGCTCTATTCTAAGTGATCGGCGGATCACAATCAAACACCTCACTGCTCAACGGCATTGCGTGGAGTAACATGCGGACTTTAAAAAGAAAAAAAAAAGAAATGTGTCCCTCAGCTACGTACCCTCAGACTCAGGGTTGAAATATTAAACGTTTTGGCTGGGATACGTAGTTGCCGCATTACAAGCCAAATACTGCTGAGTCTACAGTATACAATACGAATATACACATGAACGGAATGGTCGAAGGTTCCTATCACTCGGCAATTGCGAATTTTTAGTGATTCCAATTAAAATCTGCAGGTACTATATTTGACGACTTTAAAAGATGAGTTCGATAGCAGAATTACCTTTAAGAATGCCATTTATTACTGCAAAACACTTATTGGTGTCGATGGTCCAGCAATTAAATAAAATATAAGTTGAATAACAGGGAAACAATAGATTCCTACTTCACGTAATTAGTTGTGAACAGCAACATAGCTCGCTAGATATTCACCTCTAAACGCATACTGCGTCTTCGCTGCAGAAGCCACGGAAATCTCACAAGTGCCCAAGTCGGCACTACGAAATATTTCTGTCTCCTGCGACCACGCGCAAACTGCTCAACACTCTCCAAGTATTTCCTGCGACCGTCCGTCGCGCCCTCCTGTCCAGCACTCGCCGTGTCCTATGCCACCCGATGCTCCTCCCCCACCATCCATACAGTCTCTCCATTGACTTCGGTAGTCGCCTACCGTAGTAACGAGCGCTGTGATTGGCTAAAGCGGTCCCGCCGTGTCTCCAAGCCAACATACACTCACAAACATATTGAAATACATACAAAATACAGGATTTACATTTAAATAACTTGAAATTAAATAAATATTCCTACAGCTGGACCATAAACACGCTCTAACACACATTATTAAATGCATAAACAAATTAAATAAACATATATCAAAGGAATAGAAACAAAAGTAAGCCAGTAGTCTAATGTCTCTGTGCTTTCTAAAACACAGTAAATATTTGACCAATTTATTGATGAACAGTATATATCGGATATAAACAAAGACATAGACGAATAAATACATTTATAAGCATGCTGCTACTGTTTTTTCGTGTAACTGTGGAGTGCTTATAGTCTGAGGCGATCAATAATAATCGGCCACTTTGACCTCCAATAACTCATATACTATTCAAGTTACATGTGAAACGTCCCCTTTGAACAATTATACAAGACTGTGCTTCAACTGACATACAATATTTTTAGCGCAACGCAATCTGACTTTCAATAATCCCTGCAAAAGAATGGCCCTGAGTAACATTAAACTATACCTTTCAGAAATCACTTACCTCACAAAAATCTTCATTACTCGAACTACTGCAGTACAGCGAGCGCCACTACTGCCAGCTAAATAAAAGATTCAAACTACGGAAGGCACTAACTACTGATAGGGATAGTTAGCAAATGAAAGATATTAATAGAGAACAAACAATGTATTTACCTTAGTATCATCAAAAGTCATAACATACACTAGCCCGCATCTCGTGGTCGTGCGGTAGCGTTCTCGCTTCCCACGCCCGGGTTCCCGGGTTCGATTCCCGGCGGGGTCAGGGATTTTCTCTGCCTCGTGATGGCTGGGTGTTGTGTGCTGTCCTTAGGTTAGTTAGGTTTAATTAGTTCTAAGTTCTAGGCGACTGATGACCTCAGCAGTTGAGTCGCATAGTGCTCAGAGCCATTTGAACCAACCATAATATACACTCCTGGAAATTGAAATAAGAACACCGTGAATTCATTGTCCCAGGAAGGGGAAACTTTATTGACACATTCCTGGGGTCAGATACATCACATGATCACACTGACAGAACCACAGGCACATAGACACAGGCAACAGAGCATGCACAATGTCGGCACTAGTACAGTGTATATCCACCTTTCGCAGCAATGCAGGCTGCTATTCTCCCATGGAGACGATCGTAGAGATGCTGGATGTAGTCCTGTGGAACGGCTTGCCATGCCATTTCCACCTGGCGCCTCAGTTGGACCAGCGTTCGTGCTGGACGTGCAGACCGCGTGAGACGACGCTTCATCCAGTCCCAAACATGCTCAATGGGGGACAGATCCGGAGATCTTGCTGGCCAGGGTAGTTGACTTACACCTTCTAGAGCACGTTGGGTGGCACGGGATACATGCGGACATGCATTGTCCTGTTGGAACAGCAAGTTCCCTTGCCGGTCTAGGAATGGTAGAACTATGGGTTCGATGACGGTTTGGATGTACCGTGCACTATTCAGTGTCCCCTCGACGATCACCAGTGGTGTACGGCCAGTGTAGGAGATCGCTCCCCACACCATGATGCCGGGTGTTGGCCCTGTGTGCCTCGGTCGTATGCAGTCCTGGTTGTGGCGCTCACCTGCACGGCGCCAAACACGCATACGACCATCATTGGCACCAAGGCAGAAGCGACTCTCATCGCTGAAGACGACACATCTCCATCCGTCCCTCCATTCACGCCGGTCGCGACACCACTGGAGGCGGGCTGCACGATGTTGGGGCGTGAGCGGAAGACGGCCTAACGGTGTGCGGGACCGTAGCCCAGCTTCATGGAGACGGTTGCGAATGGTCCTCGCCGATACCCCAGGAGCAACAGTGTCCCTAATTTGCTGGGAAGTGGCGGTGCGGTCCCCTACGGCACTGCGTAGGATCCTACGGTCTTGGCGTGCATCCATGCGTCGCTGCGGTCCGGTCCCAGGTCGACGGGCACGTGCACCTTCCGCCGACCACTGGCGACAACATCGATGTACTGTGGAGACCTCACGCCCCACGTGTTGAGCAATTCGGCGGTACGTCCACCCGGCCTCCAGCATGCCCACTATACGCCCTCGCTCAAAGTCCGTCAACTGCACATTCGGTTCACGTCCACGCTGTCGCGGCATGCTACCAGTGTTAAAGACTGCGATGGAGCTCCGTATGCCACGGCAAACTGGCTGACACTGACGGCGGCGGTGCACAAATGCTGCGCAGCTAGCGCCATTCGACGGCCAACACCGCGGTTCCTGGTGTGTCCGCTGTGCCGTGCGTGTGATCATTGCTTGTACAGCCCTCTCGCAGTGTCCGGAGCAAGTATGGTGGGTCTGACACACCGGTGTCAATGTGTTCTTTTTTCCATTTCCAGGAGTGTATATAGCAGTTCATGACAAATTACAAAACTCCGCCATCTCTCTCCCCACATCCACCACTGCTGGCGGCTCACCTCCAACTGCGCAACGCTACGCGCTGTTAACAACCAGCTGCCGCTGCCCAACACTACAATGGCAGACAACAATGCAAACTAGCCACAGACTGCACACAGCACAGCCAGTGATTTTTATACAGAGGTGGCGTTACCAATAAAAAAACCTAAACAGCCTACTTACACATGACATTAATTCATACCAGTTTAGGTTTAAGCTAATAGCTTTCTAAAGACACGTCGATCGAAAAAAATCGGATGAACCGTTTAGGTTTTGGAAACTCGTTGCTGGTTGTTACT
Organism: Schistocerca americana; assembly: GCF_021461395.2. Classification (NCBI taxonomy): domain Eukaryota; kingdom Metazoa; phylum Arthropoda; class Insecta; order Orthoptera; family Acrididae; genus Schistocerca; species Schistocerca americana. The sequence continues at coordinate 103,773,160 of NC_060126.1, forward strand.
TGTATAATTTACAGTCAGACACTAAACTTTAAACTAATAAAGATATTGAAAATCTTATTACACCATCAGAATCGTCTTGCAAATAATGGTGATGTACATGTTTCTTTTTAAGGTATCATGATTCCTCTGGCTATTATTAATGTCTACATGAACTGTGAAATGTCTGCCATTATGATTTCACGAAGTCCTCCATCTTTGGCACACCCGACGTACAAATCTCCCTCATCGACACAAAGCACAGTCCTTGACACAGCGTCAACATGGAATTCCCAGCCACGCGGTCGGCCTGGACCACTCGCTGGGTCTACTCCTCTTGCTCCGGCTGATGTTCGGCACCACGCAGTTACTGACGAGCGCCGGGTTGCCGGGCGACCGTGCGGCCACGCCAACTCTGAACTTACAATATTTTCAGGGCGCCGCAACTCGCCCGTTACCTCATAAACGCCACACTACCTCTCCTTCGAAGAAAAAATTCAAAGCCCCACCCTCAGCTAGCAAATTCATGGCGATGGCCTTCTGGGACAGTGCAGACATTTTTCTGTTTGATGTTCTCCTTCATGGTGCAACGATCAACTCTGAAGTGTGTTGTACTACCTCAGGAAATTGATTAAACTACTTCCGCGTGTTCGTCGCCACAAACATACTAACGAACTTCTCTTTCTCTATGACAATGCAAGGCCTCACACATGTGTGCACACCTAGGCGGAGTTCCCAAAACTTCATTGGGCTGTTCTTCCTCATCCACCAAACAGCCCGGATCTCGCACTTTCCGATTTCCATCTGTTTCGCCCAATGAAGGATGCACTCCGCGGGAAGCAGTGCGTGGATGTGGAAATATTATAGGAGCAGCAAGACGTTGGTTCTGATGTCAACCGGTATCATGCGGGCATACAGGCATTCTGAGTAAGCTGGCCTTAGGCCGTGGAATTGGACGGATCTTATGTTGAAAAAGAGGGCTTTTTAGCCTAAGGAATGGGTAATAATATGGTATACTGAAATCAGGAATAAAAATAAACTGCTTTCAGAAAAAAAAAGTGTTGCATTGCTTATTGAACGCCCCTCGTAATTACTGGCTGAATTTAAAAATTTTAAATGCTGTCGTAATCTTCTGCATCTACATCTACATCTACATGGATACTCTGCAAATCACACGTAAGTGCCTGGCAGAGGGTTCACACAACCACCTTCACAATTCTCTATTATTCCAATCTCGTATGGCACGCGGAAAGAATGAACACCTGCATCTTTCCGTATGAGCTCTGATTTCCCTTATTTTATCATGGTGGTTGTTTCTACCTATGTAGGTCGGTGTCAACAAAATATTTTCGCTTTCGGAGGAGAAAGTTGGTGATTGGAATTTCGTGAGAAGATTCCGACGCAACGAAAAACGCCTTTCTTTTAATGAAGTCCAGTCCAAATCCTGTATCATTTCTGTGACACTCTCTCCCATATTTCGCGATAATACAAAAGTGCGGCCTTTCTTTGAACTTTTTCGATGTACTCCATCAGTCCTCTCTGGTAAGGATCCCACACCGCGCAGCAGTATTCTAAAAGAGGACGGACAAGCGTAGTGTAGGCAGTCTCCTTAGTAGGTCTATTACACGTTCTAAGTGTCCTGCCAATTAAACGCAGTCTTTGGTTAGCCTTCCCTGCAACATTTTCTATGTGTTCCTTCCTATTTAAGTTGCTCTTTATCGTAATACCTAGGTATTTAGTTGAATTTACGGCTTTTAGATTAGACTGATTTATCGTGTAACCGAAGTTTAACGAGTTCCTTTTAGCACTCATGTGGATGACCTCACATTTTTCGTTATTTAGGGTCAAGTGCCACTTTTCGCACCATTCAGATACCTTTTCTAAATCGTTTTGTAGTTTGTTTTGGTCTTCTGATGACTTTATTAGTCGATAAACGACAGCGTCATCTGCAAACAACCAAACTCGGCTGCTCAGATTCTCTCTAAAATCGTTTATATAGATAAGGAACAGCAAAGGGCCTATAACACTACCTTGCGGAACGCCTGAAATCACTTCTGTTTTACTCGATGACTTTCCGTCAATTATTACGAACTGTGACCTCTCTGACAGGAAATTACAAATCCAGTCACATAACTGAGACGATATTCCACTACGAGCGGCTTGTGTGGTACAGTGTCAAAAGCCTTCCGGAAATCCAGAAATACCGAACTGATCTGAAATCCCTTGTCAATAGCACTCAACATTTCATGTGAATGAAGGGATAGTTGTGTTTCACAGGAACGATGTTTTCTAAACCCATGTTGACTGTGTGTCAACAGACCGTTTTCTTCGAGGTAATTCGTAATGATAGAACACAATATATGTTCTAAAATCCTGGTGCATATCGACGTTAATGATATGGCATGTAATTTAGTGGATTAATCCTACTACCTATCTTGAATATTGGTATGACCTGTGCAACTTTCCAGTCTTTGGGTACGGATATTTCGTCTAGCGAACGGTTATATATGGTTGTTAAGTATACTCCGAAAGGAACCTAACTGGTATACAATCTGGACCAGAAGACTTGCTTTTATTAAGTGATTTAAGTTGCTTCACTACACCGAGGATATTTACTTCTACGTTACTCATGTTGGCAATTGTCCTCGATTCGAATTCTGGAATATTTTTCGTCTTCTTTTGTGAAGGCATTCTGGAAGGTTGTGTTTAGTAACTCTGCTTTGGCAGCATTGTCTTCGATAGTATCTCCATTGCTATCGTGCAGAGGAGGTTCAAATGGTTCAAATGGCTCTTAGCACTATGGGACTCAACTGCTGAGGTCATAAGTCCCCTGGAACTGAGAACTACTTAAACCTAACTAACCTAAGGACATCACATACATCCATGCCCGAGGAAGGATTCGAACCTGCGACCGTAGCGGTCGCGCGGTCCCAGACTGCAGCGTCTAGAACCGCTCGGCCACTCCGGCCGGCTGCAAAGGAGGCATTGATTTTTTCTTGCCGCTAACATACTTCACATACGACCAGAATCTCTTTGGATTTTCTGCCAGGTTTCGAGACGAAGTTTCGTTGTGGAAACTGTTACAGGAATCTCGCTTTGAAGGCCGTCCTAAATTCCGAGCTTCTGTAAAATATCGCCAATCTTGGGGATTTTGCGTCTGTTTAGATTTGGCATGTATGTTTCGTTGTTTTTACAACAGTGTTCTAACCCGTTTTGTGTACCAAGGAGGATCAGCTCCGTCGTTTGTTAATTTATTTGGTATAAATCTCTCAATTGCTGCCGAAACTATTTTTGTGAATTTAAGCTACATCTGGTCTACACTTCTATTATTAATTTGGAATGAGTGGAGTTTGTCTCTTAGGAAGGCGTCAATTGAATTTTTAACTGCTTTTTTGAATAGGTATATTTTTCGCTTATTTTTGAGGATTTGGGGATTACAGTACTCAGTGTCACTACGACAACCCTTCTCCGTAAGAAGTACACTCTTACGTCAATGGTTTACCACAATTAGCCAACTATTAAAGTTAGTGACAGTATGTTTCCTTATGTTCTGATACAGAAAAACTCACGGATCGCAAGTAACCCAGACTATTGTTGTTGTTGCTGTGGTATTCAATCCAGAGCTAGGTTTGATGCAGCTCCCCGGCTCTATCCTGTGCAAACCTCTTCATCTCCGAGTAACTACTGCAACCTACATCCTTCTGAATCTTCTTACTGTATTCATCTCTTGGTCCCACTCTACAATTTTTACACCCACGCTTCCCTCCAGTACTAAAGCTTCAGAATATATCCTACAACCAATTCCTTCTTCTAGTCAGGTTGGACCACAAATTTCTCTTCTTCCCAATTCTATTCAGTACCTCGTCATTAGTTACACGATCTACCCATCTAATCTATAACATTCTTCTGTAGCACCACTTCTTCAAAAGCTTCTATTCTCTTCTTGTCTAAATTGTTTATTGCCCATGTTTCACTTCCATAAATGGCTACACTTCATACAAATATTTTCAGAAAGGAATTCCTGAGATTTAAATCTACACTCGGTGTTAAGAAATTTCTCTTCTTTAGATACGCCTTTCTTGCCGTTGCCCGCCTACATTTTATAACCTCCCTGCTTCGATAATCATCAGTTGTTTTGCTTCCCAAATAGCAAAACTCATCTACTACTTCTAGTGTCTTCTTTCCTAATCTAATTCGACTGCATTTCATTATCATCGGTTTGCTTTTGTTGATGTTCATCTTATATCCTCCGTTAAAGACACTGTCCATTCCATTCAGCTGCTTTGCCACGTCCGTTGCTGTCTCTGACACAATTACAATGTCATCGGCAAACCTCAAAGTTTTTATTTCTTCTCTCTGGACTTTAACAGCTACTCCAAATTTTTCTTTTGGTTCCTTTACTGCTTGCTCATTATACAATCGGGAATAGGCTACAACATTGCCCTACTCGCTCCACTTTCGTGCCCCTCGACTCTTATAACTGTCATATGGTTTCTGTGCGTATAGTAAACAGCCTTTGGCTCCCTGTATTTTACTCCAGACACCTTAGAATGTGAAAGAGAGTATTCCAGTCAACATTGTCAAAAGCTTTCTCTTAGTCTATAAATGTTATAAAGTAGGTTTATCTTTCCTTAACATATCTTCTATGAGAAGTCGTAGGGTCAATATTACCTCGCGTGTTCCTACGTTTCTCCTGAATCCAAACTGATCTACCCCGAGATAGACTTCTAGCGTTTTTTTTTTCATTCTTCTGTAAAGGATTCGTGTTAGTATTTTACAACTGTGACTTCTTAAACTGATAGTTCGATAATTTTCACACCTGTCAGCACCTGCTCCTGCCTTCTTTGGAATTGGAATTACTATATTCTTCTTGAAGTCTGCGGGTATTTCATTTGTCGCATACATCTTGCTCACCAAATGTTTAAAATGTTCAAAGGTGCTGAATTCCTAAGGGACCAAACTGCTGAGGTCATCGGTCCCTAGACTTACACACTATTTAAACTAACTTACACTAAGGACAACACACACATCCATGCCCAAGAGAGGACTCGAACCTACGGCGGGAGGGGCCACGCAATCTGTGACATGAAGCCTCAAACGGCGCGGCCATTCCGCGCGTCTGTTCTCACCGGATGGAAGAGTTTTTGGCTCTCCCAAGGCTATCTCTAACAGAATATTGTCTACCCCCGGGGCCTTGTTTCGTCTTAAGCCTTTCAGTACTTTGCTAAATTCTCCTCGCAGAATCATGTCTCCCATCTTATCTCCGTTCTCTTCCATAATATTGCCCATCTCTCTGGTGTAGACCCTCTACATACTGCTTCCACGTGCTGCTTTCCCTTCTTTGCTTAGGTTGGTTTTCCATCTGAGCTCTTGATATTCATGCAGGTGGTTCTCTTTCCTCCAAAGGTCTCTATCTTACCCCTAGTGATATATGCTTCTACAGCCTTACATTTATCCTCTAGCCATTCCTGTTTAGGGATTTTGCACTTTCAGTCGATCTAATTTTTTAGACGTTTGTATTCCCTTTCGCCTGCTCCATTTATTGCGTTTTTGAATTTTATCATCGGTTCATCGGTTAAATTCAACATATCTTGTGTTACCCAAGGATTTCTACCAGCCCCCTTTTTTTTACCTACTTGGTCCTCTGCTGCCTTCACTATTTCGTCTCTCAAAGTTACCCAATCTTCTTCTACTGTATTCCTTTACCCGGTTCTTGTCAGTCGCTTCCTAATGCTCCGTCTGAAAGTCTCTGCAACCTCTCGTTCTTTCAGTTTATCCAGGTCCCATCACCTTAAATTCCCGCCCTTTTGCAGGTTCTTCAGTTTTAATCTGCAGTTTATATATTGTGGCCAGAGTTCGCATCTGCCACTGGAAATGTCTTACATTTCAAAACCTGGTTCCTAAATCTCTGTCTTCCCATTATATAATCGATCTGAAACATTCCAGGGTCTCGAGGTCTCTTCCAGGTATACAATCTTCTTTGGTGATTGTTAACCCAAATGACAGCTATGATTAAATTATGCTACCCGAGACTATATTCATCCGGAATTTGAGAACTTCCAAAAAAACTCTACACGTAATTTCAAACGTTTTTGAAACTTCTCCTTGGTGACACCCCGAACAAAGTTATGAAAGGCAAATGTCCGTCGCTTACCACAATTTCGGTGTTCGTGCAGTAGAACTTCAGCAACAGAGATGACGTCGTAAATTACTGCTTCTTTACTACCAACTATATTCGCAACACATTTTCAGGCGCTATCCACATATATCACTGACTGTACCTGAACATTACATATTTGTACATCATAAATGTTGAGCTGCGTGAGAAACTAGCTTTTCTTACAACGGAGGTCGATTCATTGCAGAATCAGGGATGGGAGCATTACTACTAACAGAAATCAAGTCTGTGCGAAAGACTATAGAGGAAAATATTCCGATGTTTAAATATTTTGCATTTTCGCTTCACGAACTGGCACCAAAATTCACATGTAATGGCATTATACATTTTTTTGGTTTAGCGTATTAGATTTGGTATGTGATGTCCTGACGACCATCAGGTTGCTCTGCGATCATTATTGCTTTGGAGTTGCGTAGTTCACAAATGCGACAAAGTTGCCATTAATACAAGTGCGAGTACCCCATAGCATTACATCAGCGCCGGTCGTTGTGGACGAGCGGTTCTAGATGCTACAGTCTGGAACCGCGCTACCGCTACGGTCGCAGTTTCGAATCCTGCCTCGGGCATGGATGTGTGTCATGTCCTTAGGTTAGTTAGGTTTAAGTAGTTCTAAGTTCTAGGGGACTGATGACCACAGCAGTTAAGTCCCATAGTGCTCAGAGCCATTTGAATCATTACATCTGCCAAGAAGGTCGCATACGATTGTCGAGTACTGTTTGTCTGTGCCGAATCCTTATTGAGTGTGGTTAACGCAAGACCTACATATGATTCAAAGAAGATCTGCCCGCTTCGTCACGGATTTTATTATTCAGCGCGAGAGTCTCCACATAATCTGAAAAAAAGAAAAATCCAGTGAGAGACTAAAACAAAACTCCGTCCGAACAGCTCATGAAGGTCCGATGGTACCGTGCGGCCGCCATGTCATTCTCAGCACACAGGCGTCGTTAGATGCGGATATGGAGGGGCATGTGGTCAGCACACCGCTCTCCCGGTCGTATGTCAGTTTACGAGACCGGAGCCGCTACTTCTCAATCAAGTAGCTTCTCAGTTTGCCTCACAAGGGCTGGGAGCACCCCGCTTGACAAAAGCGCTCGGCAGAGCAGATGGTGACCGTGCCATGTGCTAGCCCAGCCCAACAGCGCTTAACTTAGGTGACCTGATGGGAACCGGTGTTACCACTGAGGCAAGGTTGTTGGCCTAATGAGAGACCGCCCAAGAAAAATTCTGAGCATTGCGAGAGACAGTACTCCTTAAACCGTAGGGGCCCACATTCGGTTACTAATCAATAAGCATTTATTTACTTACTTAGCCTATTTAGATTAGGGACTTAAGGTCCTATCTCATATAGGACCAGGGTTTCACAACACAGTTTGAGATGCGGCCGTCTCGTAGCAGAAGAGCGGCACATATTTGCCAAAGGGGATAGAGCAGGCATCTGTTACTACAAAACTAGAGCTTTGACCAGGGCTGGCCCATCAGGGTGCTAGGTGCGTACAGACCAGCTGGTCTCCTGGTGAAGGTTGAAGCGCGAAGTTACTCTCACCTCTTCTCTCAACGTGGGCACCACGCCGTAGCAGGTACGGTTAAACTCTCTTCTTCTGTATTTGACGTGGGCGCGTCCGACCGGCAACTTTCAGCTCAAGGGTGAGACCACAGCAAGCAGCATACATTCACGCTGAATTCACATTGCTGGAAACAGTGATAGTACTGAAGTTAGGCAAAATAGTGTCCTTTTTGCGTTGTCGTTTGCACGTGGACTTCTTGCAAATTATACTGGGCCTTTGCTTTTGTTACCAGTTGCTTCAGATCGCGTGATGATCTATATCCACCTCTTAGTTAAACATCTGAAATTAAAGTACTTACAAATAGCTTCTTTCACTCTCTAGTATATTTCTAAACATTTTGCAAATTTACTTTTACGTAGTTTTGCGGTATGATGTTCGAAGGAAATGTTGAAAGATCTGAATTGATGTCTGTTCTTAGGAATGATGGTTGGTTCGTAAATCAGATCTCTTCCTGTGTAGTATTGCGCTATCATACATTCGGACCTCGAGAATTTATCATCTTACACCTTTTCTCTGTTCACAAATACTGCCGTGCCTCCATGCCCGGATACTTAATCTTTTTTTCTTGCAAAATGTGCTCCATGCACTTCTATTGCATTTTCCCCAGGGACTATATTATACATGCTTGCAATGCCTGCTAGGTGGCAACAGACTACTAACAGATTTACAAGAAATGTATTCGCAGTTCCGAATATAGATAACAACAACCAGCTGTATAATGTAATGATGACAATGAAAATTTGTGTCGGACTGAGAATCGAACCCAGATTTGCCGATTACCGTGAGCGGCGGCCTTTAGGCTATCCGAGCACTACTCACGGCCAAGCCACACTTCTATATGCCGTCAACCATGTGTCTGTAAACTATACTCGTACATACATTATGTATATTCCCGAACAGAGGAGACATTTTACTTGAAAGTTTGCCTGATGTTGGCGGATAAATTCGAGTTTGTAGTGGCTGTGTTATTCCAAGTTACAATGCAATATTCCTTCGGACATACATGCATGTCCGAAGTAACAGGAACTGCGACGACTATAGCCGTTATGAAATACGAGAAATATGTTCGCAGACCTGTAATATCGTGCTAAAATATTTGTACTTGCACAAATCGAATCTATAAGGCACTATTTTAACACACTTCAGGTCGTGTGATAGGAAGTTTACAGTTGATGTTCTAATTCAGTCCCCAATTTGGTACTTCCGAGTACCCCCCCCCCCTCCTTTCGTTGCAATTTGCGTGAGTTTTGCCATCTCCGAAATAAATATTCGAAATCCCGTTATCAATGGCTCGAATTCAGTGTCTGGGAATATATTTCAGGGCATAAACCGGGTTCATATTCTTGTATGAAAACTTCAGAATGACAGTAATTGTAGTGTGGTAAAAAGTAATGAAATAGTATGACCACAATTTAAAATGATTTGAGGTTACGTAATGACAATATGAATAACAGTACTAACTAGGGACCAACAATAATAACAGCAGCCGTATTACGACTACTGCGGTCTCTTCTAATAATAATAGAAGTTGTAGCAGATACCGAAATGCACACGCACTAATAATTATTCCCAGGTGATTCAACAAAAAATACTATTTCTGATACAGAAAAGCGTAAGTGACTTACAAAAAAATATTCCAGTGGGTGAAAATTCCAGTAAGTCTGAAGGACTCACAAAATGCTATCTTCCTGAACAAGTATTCACAATAGAAACAAGGGTTCACTGATGTACATGTTCATACTTTGTTACGAACAACTCTTCTGTCACAGAAGACAAATGCTTGGCACAGCACAAAGTCGAAGTTCAACCGGCGACAGTCGACTCAGGAGTATAGTGTCCAAACAGGCAAAGGTCGGTGGTGGAGAAGGACCCGATAGCGACTACTGGCTGCTCATTGCGATGCTGCTGTAGTGATCCTCAGTGGTTGGTGTTGCGGTTGGAATTGGACGCTGCAAGGAGCAGATCACGTCGTGTGGTTCCACCGATAAAACTGCGCTAATTGTGTCCGAGCGGCCATTTAAATACATGCTTGGCAGCTTGATACTGCGGACACGTGATCAGCGGGGGCAAAGTAAATCTGGTCGGCTGTTGTGTTCGCATACACTCCGCGTACGCCGAACAGTGTTTTGCTGCCCGCGGCGGATCTGGAAGAAGACGGCAATCCACCAATGTTGACTGCACCACGAGTAATTGGGTGATAGCCTTGGGATACAACAGATACAAAACGGTTTGTATGTGTGTAGACGTGATATTTTATGATACAGTTGGTTCCGAGGGAAGAACATATGTAGGCTGCGCTGGCTAAGGGTTTTGGGAAAAAGAGGAAGTCTTAGAGACAGGTACTTAGTTGTAATTGGGTAAGGCGTGGATACAGGACAAAGAATTTACTGTCGTTTTAGCAGATATGTCGTTATCTATCATTTGAAGTAGGAGGTGTTATTCATTTCTCTGATATAGTATGCAATATCATTCCATTGTTAGGATACCGATACTGAAAAGGACAGAAAGGGTTTTGCTCTGTCAGGCTCTTTATTGTGAATAGCAGAGTAATCACGTAGATGTAGATGTAGAACGAGTGTTTCTGCTGTGTTATTCAGATAACAGCTTTAAGATCAAGGACAGGTGTGATAGACTGCATACTTTGATAAGGCGGTAGTAGAGACAGTGTTTGTGGAAATTTTTACGCCTGCCTTCACACAGCCGAGATAACTGTGCATGGGGAAATACGATAAAAAAAACTTGAAAGTAACGTGTTTATCGTACACAGGAGTTCATCACAAGTCCCAGGCAAGAACGATCTTGCAGGATAACGTCTCTGCAATCAAGAAATAATAAACAAGCGTTTTTACAAGTTTCTTTTTCAATTAAAAAGAGAGGAGCGTTTTATATTTTTGTAGGGAAAGGAAAGATGCTGATCTTCCCTGAACATTGCAATTATGTGCTCATCCAAGTTTAGGATTCCACCTATTACTAGTCTCAGCCCCCTTGTTGCGCGGAGAAAATTATATTTGTCAAATCCAAGATTGAAGATGGTAGGGATTCCAGATGTTTCGGTTAACTAGCTATAACTAGAAATGCTTGGGTTTTGGATGGATTTAGCTTTAAGCGTTTATTCCGTGCCCATTTTGATAATGTTCACAAGTTAGCAGGATCGAAATTCTCGATGGCTTGACTAAAAGTTGACTGGTATCGCAATTATTTACAACTAGAGGTCATCAGCAGGTATGTGTTATTTATAGTGGGACAGAACTGACTGGCGTGCAATGAAAAGAATATAAGACTTAGCACCCGATCTGGGGGGACGCCTGAAACCTATTACTTCCTTTAAATTATTTTTCACTTAATGACTATGAGGAAAAATAGAGGACCTGCGATGTTTGTAGAGAGCTACTGACAATCAGTCTTATCGCGAGCCATATGTGAACACAATAGGAGAAGTTGTGCAGGGTTTACCATGTGAGCCGGCCGCGGTGTCCGAGCGGTTCTAGGCGCTTCAATCCGGAACCACGCAGCTGCTACGGTCGCAGGTTCGAACCCTGCCTCGGGCATGGATGTGTGTGATGTCCTTACGTTAGTTAGGTTTAAGTAGTTCTAAGTCTAGGGCACTGATGACCTCAGATGGTAAGTCCCATAGTGCTTGGAGCCATTTTACCATGTTGCCTCCACCATAGACTGGACAGCAGCTTCAGGAGTCTAGATGTGCATGTATCACCTCTATTGTTGCTCCCACTGAAAAATACTATAGTTGCTTGAGTATCTAGGTAGCTAAGACACTGAAGACAGCAAAGTAGGAGAAACTGGGACAGATTCGCTCACATTTTTTCCTGATTTTTACGTTGATATTTTTAAGTGGAAACATTGGTACACCGCTTCAGTGCTATTAAAACTAAGTAACTAAGCAGCTTCACTGTTTGTCTAAATATAAAAGAATATTTAATACAGTAATAGCACCGGAGCCAATCTGCACCATCCACTGGGAGAGTTGGCCCAGCAAGTCAGTTCATATCATTTAATTTAACTACACCGTTAGACGTTTAATTAAAATGTATTGATTTAATACTTACAATTTATTTTAGTACGATCTCCTACGGATTTATAACAAAATTTGCTATAATAGCAGTTTGACACTATGGAATGTCGAAATTGTTTGTCAGTCTTCGTCTGAGTATCTGTTAGGATTTCCGCGATTCAAACATTCACAAAAATTATCTTTCACGTCTTTTCTAACACAAGATAGATGTGCCCCCCGCCTATGACTTGTATACTGAATCCACTCATCACGTGAGTTGCTGTGAGAAAATGGTTTAGTAAGACAAGCAGCATCCTCATTCTCTTCTTTACCTTAAATAATCTTCTTAGGAATGACTACTTTATTTCCGCATTTTTTTAGAAAACAGGTTTCTTCGCAGAATATCCGCATTTCTCTTTAAATTGTTATCTTTTCTGTCTGTAGGACTTGTTGTTCGCATTGTGACACTTCTTTCACTGGAGTACATGCCTGTATTGCTGAAGTTCTTTATCGTTTGCTTGCTGCTTTTATTCTTGGTTGCGATTTCTCGAATGGCCTCACATCATCAAGCGTTGGGTAGTACGGTTGGCCAGATGGTACGAAGTTTAACTTAACAGGTGTTGCTACTAACAGCATAGGCCTGCCACTGTGTTCTTGAGCAGCTGAAGGGCCAGATTCATCAGTTGAACTATGTGTTACGTGCGAAGACGTCGGTGAAAATCAGAAAATCAAAAGAAAAAAAAGTTAGTCAGAGTACTTGCTTACAAAATAGACAGTGGGGCGGGTTGCCCATATGGGCCGACGTGCCCCTATTAAAGAGGGCCTTTGTTCCCCATCGCCAAGTTGGAAAGATTTTAACTCGTTTACAAAAATGTTTAAAACATTTTGTGGCGTCACCGCCAGACACCACACTTGCTAGGTGGTAGCTTTTAAATCGGCTGCGGTCCATTAGTATACGACGGACCCGCGTGTCGCCACTGTCAGTAATTGCAGACCGAGCGCTGCCACGCGGCAGGTCTAGAGAGACTTACTAGCACTCGCCCCAGTTGTACAGCCGACATTGCTAGCCATGGTTCACTGAGAATTACGCTCTCAATTGCCGAGAAGATAGTTAGCATAGCCTTCAGCTAAGTCAATTGCTACGACCTAGTAAGGTGCCGTCACCATGTTATATTGAGATGATAATACTGTATCAACAAGACCAATGTTCACCAATTGTGGATTAAAGTTAAGTATTCCAGCAGCTACGTACTTTTCTTTATAGCATTCATTACGTATCCTGTTTCAGACCTCACGCCAGTCTGCGTGTAATTAAACGCGTTCCTTCGGTTACCCGTCACTGTGGATTGGCTGTCTTGCCAATCCACAACACATTTATCACTGCATACAATGTCAAAATAATCCTTAGTCTGTGGACTTAAATCGTTGTACTTACGTGTTTAATCAGAGCGTTGTCTGAGAGTACACGATAAAATGTCCTGAGTAAGCAAAATTTCCTTTCGCTGACAGGAAATCATAAAATGCCTGTAGTTTCTCGCTCAACAATCTAGCTGCAGTGACAGTGGAAAGACGACGACGTTTTTGTATTTGTTGCTACCAAACTCCATGGTCGGTAGTTTAACGGCAGTTTAACGAAATAGCACCTACTGGTCGTTATGCCCCTACGGCCGATATATCCCAGCTTCTCTTACTCGTTCTTTTGTGCAACATCACTTGCCAATAACTGTGGTTCGCTGTCTGGTATCACAAGGGTGACAACATCAGTATGTATGAAAATCGTTAAACAATTGCAAAGTATTTTTTCAGACAAAATCGGAAGTTAATCGGATTGAAAAGAAAGTACTTTCCCATCCACTGCGTATCACTGTTGAAGCGAATTTCGCACTGCTTTGTTATAATTGGTGAGAATATCAGTTTGAGCACTGGAGAGAAAGTCTGATGCTTTCTATGTGCCAACTGAACGTGTATGCCTATACCATATGAGTATCAGCAAACTGCGGGTTTCTCGAGCCAATTACGAAACTGAAGCGGTAATCTCTACCAGGTGGAAGGGTCAACGCATGATCCTCCCTTTCTCTGGCGCTTTCTCCACCGCACCTGTATTCTTCTTCACACGTTCCGAAGATCCGGTACTAGTTCTCGGTTTGCCTTGCAAAGGAAGCTTCATATTGCGGTGTGGTTACGGAGTTGTGAGCTCTCCAGTCGCAGAGGACAATTGATGCTTAATGTGTGCCTGGCTTGAGTGTATTTGATTGGCTAATGCAAGTCACTCAGAGTAATTTGTGGCTACGGACGTAATACAGAGGCGCGTAATGAGAGTGGATAAACCTCTGACGACAGCGAGATCACGGATACACTAGATGCACAAGGACAGCAGGCAATGCGAAAAACAAAATAAGGAAGATTTAGGGTTTAAGGTCTCGTCGACACGCGGGGAGTGAAAAGGATTACGGCATGAGATAAGGTGTCGTCTTCTCAAAGAACGCATTGTAACCTTCGCCAGAACCGATTCAGGAAAACTAGGAAGAAATATCTGCAGGGAATGAACCCAATTCCGAATGCCTGTTCATTTGTACAAGAATAGAGTTTGTTATCTTATACTTGAAACCATACACTTACAAGTTGATTAAACTACGGTACTCTGGCGCCACACTTGATGCATAATCATCTGTAAAGCACCCAGCAGGTGCCGAACCCTCCTCTCGACATAGTGGAGTTAAAAATCTATTTGCTTGTGGCACGGAAAGCGATTGTGGCTTGCATACAAGGATTTGTTGATCATAAAAAGAGAGCTGCTCCTCCCAGTGGGAATATAGCTTAACTGTTTCCAGTAAGAGTCTTATGGCGTAATTTTCTAAAGAAATTCATCACTCTGAAACAAAGTATCGACGTCACAAAAGCAGGAAAAGAGAAAAATATTCGGCGCTCACGCACAGTCACTTTGTAGACGATTCTTCAGGCAGTTAAGCAATCTAACAACACCTTCCAGATAACTATGTATTCGCTAACGAAGTTCGCCACAGATAATCCATCACAGTCTATTAACAATGTTAATGTTCACAACTTTAACACCAGTAGAAGAAAAAGTGACCTATAATACTAATTACTGAAGTTCCTTGTAGCACAGAATGTTGCTCTACACGCTGTCACCGGAACCTTTGATCATTTTCCCAATAAAGAGAAATATCTGACAGATACCGAAGAAAGTTATATATTTAACGTCAGATTGTTTACTCTGGCCAACTCTTATTCAATGCACGAATATTTAATCAAAATCTTTTAGACTGTATAATCTAGAAAACAAATAGTCTTAAATTTTGTTGCGTTTTACTAGTAAGACGAAGTGAAATTGACAAACCAGTCCATTTCATTATATTTAAGCCATTATGCTATGAAGTAACTAATCTGCAAATGGCGATAATATACACACGAAAAAATCTTTATACGTAGCCCGAAAACTATCCAGTTCTATAATTCAATAGATACTGTGCGTATTATCTGAACACAGAAATAGCTTTGGCTTCTTATTTTTTCCGAATTAACTTCGCTTGCAAAGAATTATTCGTCATTTATGAGCTATGAAGACATCATTTACTGACTAACGAACTGGCGTATCTCGTCTCATTCCCAATTCAAGCACATCTTTCCATCTCAAGGTTGCCAGGTTCTTTGTGAACAAAACTGAAAATTTGTACGAACGTGACACTTCAAAACTGAAGAAAGTCAGGATTTTCTCGAAAGTGACACATATAATTTAGAATTAACAAACAAAGGTCAAAATTCAAATACACACACATCAAAAAAGTTTTGCATGGCCTAGGATCCCAGAACTCCTGAAGATAAATGTTGGCTTTGGCTATTGTATCACAGACACAGTCCCTTTGACTGTTCAGAGACGTCACTAAACCCGCCCAAAGATTTAAACAACCATGCATGAGCAGCTCCTATTAGACGGAGGGGGTCTGACAGCTGATCAGTTCCAGTCACACCACCAGCAAGGAGGTATACAGCTCGTATCGTCTGTAGTTCAACCATGCGTAGAGGATCAATACCGTGCTTCGATCACGTCCGAAGGAAGGGCTCTCAACAAGGGAAGTGTCCAAGCGTCTCAGAGTGAACCAAAGCGATGTTGTTCGGACATGGAGGAGATACAGAGAGAGAGGAACTCGCTCAGGCCGCCCAAGGGC
The DNA here is from genome assembly GCF_021461395.2 of Schistocerca americana. Taxonomy (NCBI): domain Eukaryota; kingdom Metazoa; phylum Arthropoda; class Insecta; order Orthoptera; family Acrididae; genus Schistocerca; species Schistocerca americana. The sequence goes on from NC_060126.1 coordinate 103,789,075, forward strand.
TAATACTGCAGTGGGTGACCGCTACCTACGGATTATGGCTTGGAGGAACCCCGACAGCAATACCACCACTTTGAATAATGCTTTTCGTGCAGACACAGCACGTCGTGTTACGACTCAAACTGTGCTCAATAGGCTGCATGATGCGCAACTTCACTACAGATATCCATGGCGAGATCCATATTTGCAACAACGACACCGTGCAGTGCGCTACAGATGGGCCCTACAACATGAGTGTTGCATATGCCTTCAACCAGACAATCGTCGGAGGCAACCCGGTCAGGCTGAACGCCTTAGACTCACTGTCCCTGCTGTTTTGGGATGGCATTATGTGGGGCCGACGTACCCCGCTGGTGGTCATGGAAGGCGCCATAACGGCTGTGCGATACGTGAGTGCCATAATGCAACCATATCGGCAGCATATTGGCGAGGCATTCTTCATCGTTCACATCTTGTGAATGACTTCCTCCAGGATAATGACATCGGCCGATTAGAGTGTCCAGCATGATTTCCAGACATGAACCCTATCGAACATGCGTGGGATAGATTGAAAAGAGTTGTTTGTGGAAGACGTGACCCACCAACAACTCTGAGGGATCCACGCCGAATCGCCATTGTGGAATGGGACAATATAGACCAACAGTGCCTTGATAAACTGGTGCGTAGTATGCCACGACGAATACAGGCATGCATCAGTGCAAGAGGATGTGCTACTGGGTATTAGAGGTACGGGTGTGAACAGCAATCTGGACCACCAGGTCTGAAGATCTCGCCGTATGGTGGTACAACATGCAATGTGTGATTTTCATGAGCAATACAAAGGGTGGAAATGATGTTTATGTTGATCTCTATTCCAATTTTCCTAACAGGTTCCGGAACTCTCGGAACCGAGGTGATGCAAAACTTTTTTTGATGTGTATAGTAGGAACCATCCCGTCATTTGCTTTAATTAATTTAGGGAAACCAAGGAAAGCCTAAATCAGGATGACTGGATGAAGATTGGAGTCATAATGTAAACGACTCTTTTTGCACCGTTCATTTGTTTCTCAATCCCAGTCATGGCGCACACTGTACACTATACGCACGCTGTTGTACAATGTATGTAGCACAGCACACACTGCCAACCCTGGCACAGAATAATAAACACAACCGTTCGACTTTTCAGCTGCTGTTCTTTTGAATACAGACCTAGAGCTGACGAAGTTATTTTATTTACATTTACACGTTTTTGTTTTCATTCCCTACCCATAAAGGTAGTGCAAGGGTTCGTGAATAATGACACAGTCTGGAATATTTTGGAGAGGATTTCCAGTCACGGTATTTGCCTTACAACCAGCGAAACATCCCGAAAACCTCGTCAGAACCGGGGTATAGCAACTGTTTTCACTTAATTTCGGGACAATATGTGCCAGATAAAAGATGAGGAGTAGTGTAGGCCTATGTAGAGGCGTATTTATTGACGTGAGTACATAATAGAGTCAACGACTTATTCGACATGTGAAGTATACCCTGAATAGAGCTTTTTGCGTTAACATGAATATTTTTCAAACATTTTTGAATCAAGTAACTATTGCGAGAATACATAACTACAGTACTAAACAGAAACACAACTATGAGCACGTTTAATTTAGCGAATTACAAATGCAATCGATGCTATCACATATTCTTGTTCTATATTTTATTGAGAGATAAAACAAGAACTTATCCTCATTTGCGTTGTCGAGGCTGACTGATAAAGTGGGGTTCTACATGTTTTAATGCTTACGTGTCTTTTTTACGCCATTTTACCCCTTTTAAGACAGACTAAAATGTGACAGACGTGCAGCGCACTGACCATGATAAAATTATCCTTATCTATGACTAAAATTTACACAGCGCATCTTTAACTTTTGTTTTCAGTTTCGGCTTTTGCCTCTTTATCGGCCCTGGTACACCATTAGTGACGACGATTTCGCTTGTAAAAATGCTTCATGAGCTGTAAAATGACGCGTTGGTCACTCGCTCCTGTAACTTCGGTACAATGTCGATTAGTTGGGCGTACATCAGCGCCGTCAACTGTCCCCATAGCCAGGCATCTAACGGATTCAAGTCCAGTGATCGAGCGTGCCACGCTAACGCACTTACTCTACCCATCAGTCGCCGATGAGACGCCGTGCTGAAGACCTGTCGCACTATCAGCAGTAAACTGGACGGCGCCCAGACGTGTGCAAACCACGGTCGTTGAATGAGTACGTGGTGCCTGTCCTTTCGGACATGTGTTCATTGCAACAGTGCAGACTATCTCAGTATGCGCTATGACCAAGCCACATTCCCACCGAGAGCCACGTATCCGTAGTCCCTGCCCATTTCCTCCGTGCTCGCTACTCTGAGATTCCCGCAGAAGGTCGAACGTGTTGTGCATCCGCACTGCCCAAGAAGACTCCGTTGCCCATCTAGTTAAATCAATTATATGAATGTGCGGTGCCGGCCGCGGTGGTCTAGCGGTTCTAGGCGCTCAGTTCGGAACCGCGCAACTGCTACGGTCGCAGGTTCGAATCCTGCCTCGGGCATGGATGTGTGTGATGTCCTTAGGTTAGTTAGGCTTAAGTAGTTCTAAGTTCTAGGGGACTGACGACCACAAATGTTAAGTCCCATAGTGTTCAGAGCCATTTAAACCATTTTTTTTGAATGTGCGGTGTCTGTTCTTTTGGGCATGGACCACGCATTTATATACTTGATTTGCCAAGATGGGCAATGGGGTCCCCTTCTACAGTGCGGATGCACAAGTACGTTCGACCTTCTGCGGGAATCTCAGAGTAGCAAGCACGGAGGAAATGAGCAGGGACTGCAGATAGGTGGCTCTCGGTGGGAATGTGGGTCGGCCGTGGGGCATGCTCAGACAGTCCACACTGTTGCGACGAAGACCTGGCGCAATGGTTAACACACCTGCCTAGTAAGCAGCACATCCGAAGTTCGAATCACAGTCTGGGACACAGTTTCACTTATCGCCGCTGATTCTGCGTCATGTCCCGATGCAGCTGACATCAGTAATCCATTCTTTTTCCTTTCTTTCCTCCCTCCTCCACCTTCCATTTACGTATAACACAGTCGCTGTCTTTCTGCAAGGATAACATTCTCGAATATGACTGGTAATTCACAGCGCAGAAATGGGTGGTGCACAGCATCTGTTAATCTGTTGGTAAACTGTATGGTCCTGCGAAGCTGTCACCGACAGCTCTTGCCCCTACACTGACACTGAGGCTATCCTGATGCAGTACCTCCATGATTACTCGAGGATTTGCGTGTGCCCACTCGTGCGTAGTGCGGTAATTTACTGTACCATCTCCTACATCATCCGTAAACAAACTGCAGGGTGATGGACAGCTGATCTTCAACGTTTCACATCTCAACAGATATCAGTTTTCAAACCAACTTTTCTTCTAGTTTTGACCGATGCTACGCCCTGTAACAAGATGAGACACTTCTTTTAAACACTGTGCGTATCTGTTTTTTTTTTGTGTCATCGGATTTTTATATACTCAGGCGAAATTTAATGGGGAGTTCAGCTTTCAACGGAAAAATCGGGACACTCGTATCACACAATAACCCTAATAATTTTGCTGTTGAATGTCGACGTACATGCTCCTCAAACTATCTTTAGGTTCGTGGCAGAGGGTACCCTGTACCACTCCTAGTCGTTTCTTTCGTGTTCCACTTGCATGTAGAGCGAGGGAAAAACGGCTGTCATTATTCCTCTGTATGAGCCCTAATTTCTCATATCTTGTCTTCGTGGTGCTTACATCAAATGTATATTGGCGGGGCAGTAGGATCGTTCTGCAGTCAGCTTAAAAAGCCGGTTCTCTAAGTTTTCTCATTAGTGTTCTACGAAAAAAGACGTCGTATTCCTTCCTGGGCTTCCCATTTGAGTTCCCAATGCATCTCTGTAATACTTATGTATTGATCGAACCTACCGGTAACAACTTTAGCAACCCGCCTCTGTGTTGCTTCCATGTCTTCCTTTAATCCGACCTGGTGCAGATCCCAAACATTCGAGTAGTAGTCAATAATACAGGGTGATTCAAAAAGAATACCACAACTTTAAAAATGTGTATTTAATGAAAGAAACATAATATAACCTTCTGTTATACGTCATTACAAAGAGTATTTAAAAAGGTTTTTTTTTCACTGAAAAACAAGTTCAGAGATGTTCAATATGGCCACCTCCAGACACACGAGCAATATCAACCCGATACTCCAACTCGTTCCACACTCTCTGTAGCATATCAGGCGTAACAGTTTGGATAGCTACTGTTATTTCTCGTTTCAAATCATCAATGGTGGCTGGGAGAGGTGGCCGAAACACCATATCCTTAACATACCCCCATAAGAAAAAATCGCAGGGGGTAAGATCAGGGCTTCTTGGAGGCCAGTGATGACGTGCTCTGTCACGGGCTGCCTGGCGGCCGATCCATCGCCTCGGGTAGTTGACGTTCAGGTAGTTACGGACAGATAAGTGCCAATGTGGTGGCGCTCCATCCTGCTGAAATATAAATTGTTGTGCTTCTTGTTCGAGCTGAGGGAACAGCCAATTCTCTAACATCTCCAGATACTGTAGTCCAGCTACAGTAGCACCTTCGAAGAAAAAGGGACCAAAAACTTTATTGGCTGAAATGGCGAACAAATGTACAACTAAATGAAACTTTATAGCTCCCGTAATTCGCCGACAGATAGTGCTTAGCTCTGCCTTTTGTCGTTGCAGAGTTTTAAATTCCTAAAGTTGTGGTATTCTTTTTGAATCACCCTGTATATTGCACCAGTGTCCTATAAGCGGTCTCCTTTACAGGTGAACCACACTTTCCTAAAATTCTCCCAAAGAACCGACGTCGACAATTCGCCTTCCCTGCCACAGTCCTCAAGTGCTCGTTCCATTACATATCGCTTTACAAAGCTACGCCCAGGAACTTAAACGGCGTGACTGTATCAAGCAGAACACTTCTAATGCTGTGTCCGAGCATTACGGGTTTGCTTTTCCTGCTCATCCATGAGCCATGCTGCGGCTCGCGTTGGTGCTGTTTGTAGGTTTCGCCCAGACGGTACCGTTTAGTTGGTATGGTTGCGGATGTTTGTCTTGTTCTCGTGTTGACTGGCGCCACTCGGTTTCGCAAGCGTTGCCTTTCCGCTAGTGGCAGCAGCGGCGGTTATGGATATGTAGAAACGGTTGCCCTATCCTTGGGGCGACGTCGCTGTTTTTCCGGGTCGTGTGAGTGGGCCAGTTCGTTTGGGGACTCGGAGGAGCCAGGTCCGTGCAGTGCCAGAACACTCCGGGACCGCTGGCGGCACGCATGGACTGCTGGATGGAAGGGCTGTGGTCACGAGGGTGCACGGCCTGGTCGTAAACCGGATCCAGCAAGCTTTAAGATGAGTGCATTTCAGTCCAATTAGAGAAACCTTCACCATTGAGATACCTCGCTTCTCCAGTGACTTAGGTTCGTGCTGTTGCTTGTAGTGTCGCCGAGACGAAGAGCAGCGAGTGGAGTGCTTGGGGAAGGCGGATCTGATCAGCTTTCCTCAACTTCTTATTACTATTTGCTGCGTACAATTTGTTAAGTACAACCAGCGGTAATTTTTATTGCCTGGTGGCCGCTAACGCCCCATTACCTGCCCTGGGGGTTAGTGTATGTAATGGCAGTGTACGTTTCCTCACCTTGCCGCTGCTGTCCGGTAAGGCGTGTAGTTTTGACAGCTTTCTTGACTGTAGGCCGTTTGGTGAGTCTTCTACTCTGGTGGTAGTGATTCCTTTCTCGTTCTGGGCGCAATAAACACGGTATTCTGGGGACGTAGTGCAGATCCCCCTTTTCCGGCATTGGCGTATTGTTCCATCGTTGCGTTTGGTTTATCGGACGCCAGGTAACTTCAGCAAGATTATCCTTAGTCATTCGTCAGACTGCCACTAGTCTGAGTTACCATCTTGTGAAGCGAATGCAACTCTTGGCTGCCTATCTCATCGCTCGCGAAAGTGTTTGTTGCCAGACCTTCTCAAGGGCAATTCCTGGAGCACCGTCTGTGGCCCCTTGGTTCTTGTGAGACATGTGTGTTCTGGTGGTGGTTGTTGGGATGTTTAAGGGGTACTAAACAGCTAAGGTCATCAGTCCCCGAATCAAAAAACAGGCGAGACGAAAATTTGCGGAGCAGGTAAAACCCCAGGGGGAAGGAGACTTCCCCCCAGGCACTGAAATGTGTGTTCTAAAAGGAGGTCTAATGGTCAGTAGTTCAGTGTAACTCTCCTTCAGCCAACGCCTTCTGCGGGTATAATCTGCCTCAGTACCCTTTAAGAACATATGTACTGTTCCTTGTGTTTTATTATTGTATTATTTACTACAATACCTTGTAATGCCTACATTAAAGGTTATACAGGGTGTTACAAAAAGGTACGGCCAAACTTTCAGGAAACATTCCTCACACACAAATAAAGAAAAGATGTTATGTGGACATGTGTCCGGAAATGCTTAATTTCCATGTTAGAGCTCATTTTAGTTGCGTCAGTATGTACTGTACTTCCTCGATTCACCGCCATGATTTCATACGGGATACTCTACCTGTGCTGCTAGAACATGTGCCTTTACAAGTACGACACAACATGTGGTTCATGCACGATGGAGCTCCTGCACATTTCAGTCGAAGTGTTCGTACGCTTCTCAACAACAGATTCGGTGACCGATGGATCGGTAGAGGCAGACCAATTCCATGGCCTCCACGCTCTCCTGACCTCAACCCTCTTGACTTTCATTTATGGAGGCATTTGAAAGCTCTTGTCTACGCAACCCCGGCACCAAATGTAGAGATTCTTCGTGCTCGTATTGTGGACGGCTGTGATACAATACGCCATTCTCCAGGGCTGCATCAGCGCATCAGGGATTCTATGCGACGGAAGGTGGATGCATGTATCCTCGCTAACGGAGGACATTTCGAACATTTCCTGCAGCAAAGTGTTTGAAGTCACGCTGGTACGTTCTGTTGCTGTGTGTTTCCATTCCATGATTAACGTGATTTAAAGAGAAGTAATAAAATGAGCTCTAACATGGAAAGTAAGCGTTTCCGGACACATGTCCACATAACATATTTTCCTTCCTCGTGTGTGAGGAACGTTTCCTGAAAGTTTGGCCGTACCTTTTTGTAACACCCTGTATATGTCTAGTTAATAGTTCTGGTAGCCTTATGGAATAAATCTAGCAGTGTTGTTCAGTGGATGTTAAGGGTTGTATTACAAAGTTTATCATCATCTTATTTCACCGTTTGCTGATCAGTTGCTTGCGTTTTAATTAAGCTTTGCTATTGTATTTGCTGTTTTACAGCAGGTTTCTAAATTTTTCATATTATTGCCGTTCCTGACGTGTAAGGCCTTCACCCCTAATTGTGGTCACTCGCCTTAAAATTTTAATTTGGTATTTGTACTTACGCAGTAAGCCTTTAAAATCTTGTTTACTGCCATTCCTGGAGTCTGATGCCTTCTGCTGTGTTTGTGGCGACTTGCCTTTAATATTCCAGTACCTGTAATTTGTAAGTTGCAGTGAGTTTTAAACAATTCTTAATTTATTGCCATTCCTGGCGTGTAAGACCTTCTGCCCAGATCACAGAGGCTCGCTTTTAAAACATTATCTGCTCTATCTGTATTTAATGGTGATTTGCTAAACTGTAACTCACTGAGAACACCATTATTACACAGTTGTTTATTCCTTCGTTAATAACGTGTGGTATTTTTATTTATTATCGAGTCTGGAATTACTCGTTTAAAATTAATTGTGTGTAATTGTAAAAGGCAAGCAATAGTAACTGATTACGGCCTCGTCCACAATCGTAACCGAATCCTGCCTTCCCTTGACTACCAGGTTTCAATCCGCATTAACTTAATTTTTTCCACTAGCTGCCAATCATTACACCAGCTACAAATTTTGTCTAAATCATCTTGGATCATTCTTAAGTTACCGAATTTCGACACCTTCCCATACAAACTTAAACACCTGAAACACGATACATGAAACAATCGCTGGCGAATTGCATGGAAACTGCCAGCTTACACCACCTCTGTCTGATTTCACGCTTGCGACTGGTTTTGTACGTGGAGCGCCTTCTCCGTTTGTCCCGTACAACTCATCACAATGAGAAGTTATACAAACAGCGCGATGTACACTCTTCCGTCAACATTGCCCGATTACGTGACTCAAGCATCTTTACACTTTGCCAGCATGTCTCGATTTTCTACACTGCAACTGATTTATCACGTGAATAATTCACTTCGAAATATCCGATCTCGAATGTCATTTGTCCGGTTTTCTATATAACAGTTTTACTCATTGTTAGATTTTTGTTCTATGGAGTAACTGGATCGGCCTACAGTTATCCTTTTCGTACTACTGGTCCTTAAAACTGCCATCACCAATAAGGTTCAAATGGCTCTGAGCACTATGGGACTCAACTGCTGAGGTCATTAGTCCCCTAGAACTTAGAACTACTTAAACCTAACTAACCTAAGGACATCACAAACATCCATGCCCGAGGCAGGATTCGAACCTACGACCGTAGCGATCTTGCGGTTCCAGACTGCAGCGCCTAGAACCGCACGGCCACTTCGGCCGGCTACCAATAAGGCGGCGCGGAACAAACGCCGAAATGATAGGCGTTTAGAGTGACATCTCGTGGCAGTGATGGGAGCTACGAGCTAGTCAGCTACAGAGGAGGTCGTATCTGGTGGGGAAAGCAGTACAGAGGTGCCGCAACTCCAGGGAGCACCGAAGCTTGACCGGAATCTAAACATACTATGAATTGAGGTCCCCCACCGTGTTTTTCTGTCTGTACATGGAGGTTAATCTCAGGAACTACTGTAGGAATTTGGTGACAGTTTTCGGTAATAAGTAGACTGAATCACGAGGAATATTTCTATGTATAATTTATTATCGCCATGGCAGACAAGTCGTCAGGCCGTAGGTAGCTACTTTGTGCTTCCTGTGCGAAGATGGGATAGGTCGCTATTTTTGTATAGAAGGAAAGATTAAGCAGAGTTTTTATCATTCAGAAACAGCATTTGAACGTTGATTGTTTGCAAATAATATCGTGTTATGCCTCTTGTAAGACGGAGAAACGTCTAACAACGTGTGTCGAAATCCGAAAGTGAGAGGACTGTGGCATGTCGAAAATGTGGTTTATAGTACCGCGATATTTCTGATCCCACTGATGAGGTCAATACTAAGCGCCAAGCAGGACATTAGCGGCCCTTGCGACTAGCGCCCGAGGGGAGAAACAGAGTATCCACTCATTTGTATGGGAGACACATGAATTTGAACACGCTCTTCGGAGTCTCAAAGAATGAAAAGCAGCTGGCGTTAATGACATTCCTGCACAGCTACTAAAGAAATGTAAAACAAGGTGAAAGACCAATTACTCCGAGTAATGAATGACTGCTACGAAAGAGAAATCATGCTAGTAAACTTCACACAATGCAGAACCATTATCATAAATGTTATACGAAATTCAGTTGACTGCACTAATTATGGAACACTATCAGTGTTGCCACATGCCTCCAGAATACGTACTAATATAGTTAAGAGCAGGATAAGAGGAAAAGTGGATAAGTATATTGCAGAAAATCAAAGTGGATTTAGAGAAGACAGAGAAACAACAGAGGCAATTTTGGTCTAGGGCCTGCTAATGGAGAGAAGGATGGACATGAACATACGACCTTATCTAATCTTCATTAACTTATAAAAAGCATTTGACAGTGTGTAATGGAAGCTACTCTTTGGAACTGTGAAAAACGTACGAATGAACTTACGAGAATCAAAGCAAAAAATAAATAACATCGTAAGGTGGAGGAGGAGCCCATAATTAGAAAATTAGACAGACAAGGATGTTTTCTGTCTCCTGCTTTTAATGAGTTCATTGAGGAAGCTATTCAGATCATGAAGGAGAAAATAAAGGGAAGAAACGGCAATGGTGAAAGGAGACATTGGATTAGATTTGCTGACGACATCGTGATATTTGCAGACTCGGAAATCCTCGAAGTCCCGTCAGACACACTTATGGAAATAAAAAGTGGGATAACGGAAAACAGAAGCAATCGTAGCACGAAAAAATATGGGAGCAATTAAAACTAATTTAAAAACTGATGACGGCCGTATTGAGCAGGTAAGGCAATTTTGCTATCCTGGTAGTATATCATAACCACAGAGGACAACAGATGCTTAATGGAAGTGAAGAGAAGGATTGCTTTGGCAAATTAGGCATTTATAATTAAGAAAAACGTTTCAACCAGCTAAAAATGGATTCAGAGGTTAGAAAATCCTATGCAAAATCATTTTATGGGGTACACAGCTCTATGGAATTGAAAGTTCGACACTGGGTTGAATAGAAAGGAATCGACTTGGAGCTACTGCAACGTTGACATGCTGGTAAATGAAAAGAAGAACCTGGAATTAAACAAGGGATTGTCTGATTGTGGTTATTGTCTGATATTCCAATCTCTATCATCTCTCAAGGGGCACTGTCCCAGCTCGGAGATGCTTCAGCAACAACCTGTGTGCCCTCATGTCACATCCAGAGCACCCGACTAAACAATCTGATTCTGCAGCAACCTGCGAGACCATTTCATAATCTTGAGACATCGAATGGTTGCTATTAATCGGTTCCTGCAACACTTTCTCTTCATCCCCGTATTAAATTTATGATGGAAGCAGAAAATGATGGAAGTTGAAAGTAAGCGATACATCTCTTACTTGTATGTGTTGTTTTATAAAGAGAACTCTGCAACATGCTATGTCAAGTGAGCCATGCAGGGCTCGCGTTTATCCTAATAAATTGTTTGGCATCTTCTATTACGGTACTGCCGCCTCGTTTACTTATTCCATTTACTGGCGTCACTTACTTCCTGCCTTACTTGCCCGTGAGTTGCAGCAGCAGCGTGCACTGTCGTACCATCCCTGGAGCGACTGATAGTATTTCTGGGTCGTCGTGAGTCAGGCAGTCAGTTCGGGACGGATCAGCAGTGCAGTCGGGACGCAGCAGCAGTGAAGTCGGGAGCCGGTGAGGCGCCGACAGCCAGTGCTCGCCGACCATTGGCGACACACATGAACTGTCCTACGGAGGGTGATTTGAGCGGGACGACCGTTTGTTGGTCGTTCGGTTGGCCGTCTCATCGACGACGTGTATTTGCTCCTTTCACCGTGTAAGTAGGCTGTTTACGTTTTTGTGTTGGTAACGCCATGTAGCGCTCTATATGAAAATCACTAACTGTGCTGTGTGAAGGCTGTGGTTGGTTTGCATTGTTGGAGTAATATTCGCCATTGTAGTGTTGAGCAGTTTGCTGTTAACAGCGCGTAGCGTTGCGCAGTTGGAGGTGAGCCGCCAGCAGTGGTGGATGTGGGGAGAGAGATGGCGGAGTTTTGAGAGCGGATGATCTGGACGTGTGTCCATCAGAGACAGTAAACTTGTAAGTCTGGATGCCATGAACTGCTGTAGATATTATGACTTTTGAACACTATTAGGGTAAATACACATTTGTTCTCTATCAAAATCTTTCATTTGCTAACTATGCCTATCAGTAGTTAGTGCCTTCAGTAGTTTGAATCTTTTATTTAGCTGGCAGTAGTGGCGCTCGCTGTATTGCAGTAGTTTGAGTAATGAAGATTTTTGTGAGGTAAGTGATTTGTGAAAGGTATAGGTTAATGTTAGTCAGATCCATTATTTGTAGGGATTATTGAAAGTGAGATTGCGTTGCGCTAAAAATATTGTGTGTCAGTTTACTGTCGATCGGAATAGGTAAAGAGCGAAATGTCTGAGTACGTTCAGTTCTGCTCAGCTGTTTGAAAATCAAATAATGTAAGAGGTTTATCTGCATAGTAATTCATTAAGTTTTCTAAGAGGACGTTTCATATGTCGACCCTTAGCCGAGGATACCTCACTGGAATCTTCTGATTTTTTCTTGTAGTTTGTGTAATTAGTGTAGCTATTGTTTATTGCTAGCGCGTAATTATAGAGAGAATTTCCTTTGTAGTTGTAGTTTTTCATTGTTGTACAGTAAAACAGTTGTGGCATGCATGTAGATTTGCATCAAGTATTTCGCAGCTGCGCTTGCAATTAACTAGATATTATTTTCAGTGCTATGTTAATGTGTTTTCTTATTTTGCTCTTCAAATTGTGCTTTTCTGTGTTATCGTGCGAAATATTGTGACAATAATGGCGTGTGAAATACGTAACACTAGGCTCCAAAGTAAACTGAGAAATAATAGTGACGACGAGCGTAGCTTCTCAGCACCACTGTGTAATGAATTAACAGACGTTCAAAGTAGTAATTTGGTAATTGTGCATAGGGAAATGGAGCGGGCGGCAAATAATGGCGTAGACAGTGAAACAATTAGTGAACAGGGAAGCATTATCGATCGATCGCTCGGCAACAGCTCGCCTCAGGAATCCGAAATGACAGGACACAAACTCGCAAATACTGTAGATTCAGGTTTTGGGTCCTCACCGTTTTCTCAAATAAGTCAAGACACATTTTTTGCTTGTCAAAATGTGAATGTTGGCGGTGCAAATGCACCGCCGAAAAGCATAGAGGAACAGATTCCAGACACAAATACGTTATTATTGCAATTAATGCAACGAATTAAACAAAATCAGAGACAAACACAGCAACAGTTAGACACAATGGAACAAAATCTTCAAAAGTTAGACACAATGGAACAAAATCTTCAAATGTTACACACAACGCTTGAACAAACACGTGAAGATTTAACTACTGAGTTACATAAAATCGAATCGAAATGTCAAAAAGTCTGTAATGACGTAAAAACACAAATTTGTGAGCAATTTCAACCTATTTTTACGCAGCATGAAAATGCATTACAGAATCACGAAGCAGATATAAAAGAACTGTAACCTATTGTTCATGAAATTCACGAGACCTTGCGGGCTAAAATTGACTCAGTTGCATCTACCGATTCGGTTACGCTACTTGCAAAAACTCAGGAAAACTTTAAGGACGCAGTAGATACTCTGAAAATTGGTTCAGAAAGACACATGGAGGAAATTAGCTCATTATCAGAGAAAGTAGTCGAACTTTCGGATCAGCTAAATAATTTATCTACGAAGGTAGATGATAATCTGAATGACACAAGACCGGTAGTCTTTAATGATACAGAAGAGTACGACCAAATTAGGAAATTCAAACAAAATCAGAATCAAATAAATACGCAACACCAAAGAGAAATCCGGGAAGTACAAGATCAGTTGACACAGGTAATACAAAAATTACATATTTCAGAGGACACTCGCGTTCCAACACGGGAAGAGGGACATAGAAATACGGAACAGCCACAAAATAATAACACAGGGCAGTCAGGAAATTATGAAAGAAATTGGCAAGGTACACCGAATTTTGAGATGGAACCGCCGAAACGACGTAACCAATGACCGACATGCGACTCGCCGACGTGATGATTTTGACTATAAGCTGTTTATTACTACATGTAAATTGAAAACATTTAAGAATTCCGGCAACGACATTCATCCACAAGCGTAGCTTCATCAACTCTCTCATTGTTTTTCTCCCAACTGGTCATTAGAGCACAGATTAGAATTTGTGTGTGGCTACTTAGAGAATGAACCAGCTGTAAGAATGCGATCGGTCATTCACGATTGTCACAGTGAAGGAGAATTTTATCATGCCTTCCTCTCAGCATATTGGTCTCAAGCTACACAAGACCGAGTAAAAAATAGCATCATAATTATGAAATATTTCGAACAATCTGAATTTTCCAGTCTTGTGAAATATTTTGAAGACATGTTGCACAAGAATCAGTACCTGTCAAAACCATACAGCCCCTCAGAACTCATCCGCATTTGCTTAATCAAATTGCCTGAACATTTACGACATATTATTTTAGCAGGACGTTGCAAATACGACATTGAAGCTTTTCAGGGACTGTTACAAGAACTGTAAATTGACACTGAGAATCGCAGAACGCGAAAACAAGAGCACAACAATTACAGGTCACATCCGTCACAATTCCGCGATGACAGAAATAATAACTGGACACGACAAGGCTATTCTTACAACGTAAATCGTGACCAAAACAGACACCACCCGTATGACAACCGTTGGCACAGTAGTAAGAGTTACAGAGATAGATCGCACTTCCACAGCAATGAATATGACAGAGATAACCATAGAAACAGACAATATGGGGACCAAAACAATTATTATGAAGGGAGACAGAATAACTTCAGATGCAACAGTTCAGCGCGCAGTTACGATTCAGGGAGAAATTTTCCACCACGTGACGGACAAGCTAGAAACTATGGAATCTACCGACATGACGACAGACGATATAATCGTAACGGCAGGCCTGAATTGCATCAGAGCTGCCGGGATTAAAACAGGGCAGGGCCCTCTCAACAAAGTGAATTTGTAGAAGTTAGGTCTCCTAACCCAATAACGACGCGCGCCAACAAAGAGACAGACAATGAATGTGTGGTGTCACCGCCAGACACCACACTTGCTAGGTGGTAGCTTAAATCGGCCGCGGTCCATTTAGTACATGTCGGACCCGCGTGTCGCCACTGTGTGATCGCAGACCGAGCGCCACCACAAGGCAGGTCTCGAGATACGGGCTAGCACTCGCCCCAGTTGTACGACGACTTTGCTAGCGACTACATTGACGAAGCCTTTCTCTCATTTGCTGAGAGACTGTTAGAATAGCCTTCAGCTAAGTCCATGGCTACGACCTAGCAAGGCGCCATTAGCCTTACATAGTTTGATAATTATCGTATAAATGTCTCATCAAGAACGTTGTAAACCAACAAAGAATTAAAGTTAAGTATTCGAGGAGCTGCATACTTTTCTTATTAGAATCAATACTTATCCTGTTCCAGAATTCACGCCAGTCGGCGTGTGTGTATGCGTGCCTTTCTTTCGGCTACCCGTCACTGTGGACTGGCTGCCTTAGCAGTCCACATCATTGGCGATGAGACAACGGAAAGGGTCTTGTTCTTTCTAATTGCTTACATTTACTTGTGTCATGGCTTCGCCACAATCTCCAGATGTACTGTCCGAATTTTATCGCTTGCAGAATCAGCAGATGCAGGCGTTATTGGATGCCCTTGGACAGCTCGTCCAGGGTCAATGTGCCATTCAAAACGATGCGGCAGCCGCCGCTTCATCGCTGCCGCCGCCACAACATGCAGTTGCACCCCAGTTTCGCCAGTTTGACCAAACCCACGAGACCTGGACTGAATGGTCCCGCCAGTTTGGATTTCATATCGCCGCCTACGGAATTCAAGGTAATGAGCGGCAGCCGTTTTTGCTTTCGTGTGTAGGTGTGTCCACCTACCGTGTGATAGTGAAATTGTTTCCCCGACGCGACGTAGCAACTCTGTCATATGACGAAATTTTGTCGGCATTGGACGCCTATTTCAAAGAAACAGTTAATGTAGTTGCAAAAAGGTATACGTTCTTTTGTACAAAACGTACGGCCGGTCAAACTAATAGGGAGTGGGTTGCAACTTTGCAAGGCCTTACTAGGGATTGTGCGTTTGAATGTGACTGTGGCCTTCCTTATTCAGATACTATGGTGCGTGATGCAATTGCACAGAACGTTTCTGATGTTCGTATACGGGAGCAAATTTTGAAACTAGTTAATCCCTCCCTTCAACAAGTGACAATCATATTGGATAGACAAGACACACTTGACTTTGCTCAGGAATCTTTTGAAACTTCACCAGCAGTGTGTAACATTAACCGGCCCACCGGGCGCGCTGCGCGGCCCAGTAACCTGCCCTCGCGCACTTCGACGCAGCTGCCGCCGCGCTCTAAACCAGGTGTGCCGCGCCAGCACACAAATGCAGTGAAATCATGCCCGCGGTGTGGTACTAGACATTCGCGTGAACATTGCCCGTCACGCCAAGCTGTTTGCTTTTTCTGTAATAGGACAGGACATGTTCAAAGTGTTTGCCAGGAAAAGCTCAGATCAGACAATCACAATCATTCCAGGCCCTTTGCTTCGCGCCGGAATCGAACCAAGGACACTGAGGCTCGTGGACCTTCGCCCATGGATATTCATGTAGTTACTTCCACCCCGTCCAGTGCCACTTTCTCTAACAGTGACTGTGTTCGTCCCACAAAAAGTGTGTGTCGACGTCGCCGGAAATCACGTCACTTCGCAAGTGATTCTGTACCAGTGTCTGTTCAAAGTGCACAAAACAGTCGCTCTTGTCGTCAGCAGGACAATAAACTTTTTGTAGATTTGGACTTTAATGGCAAGGTCATACCATTCCAGCTCGATACCGGAGCTGCAGTTTCATTGCTCAATCACGACACGTACAAACAACTGGGCAAACCTCCGTTGCGTGCCGCAAATGTTAAGCTAACTACATATTCAGGACAGAAAATTCCTGTGATAGGACAGTGCACTCTTCTTGCATCATACAAGGGACAAACAAAACTTGTGTCATTTTACATTCTTCGTTCTTCTACTGCAGTGAACTTGTTTGGATTAGATTTATTTCAGTTGTTTAACATGTCTATTGTAAATCAGGTCCTATCAGTGAATCAGACTGTGCCTTCAGACAGTGTTTCTCGGCTATGTGACGAATTTGCAGACATTTTTGCACCGGGCGTAGGTTGCGCTAAACACTATGAAGCACATTTTGAACTGAAAGTCAACGTGCAACCGAAATTTTTCCGGGCGCGCAGTGTTCCCCACGCATTGCGTGATGAGGTCGCAAGAACATTAAACGATTTGGAATCACAAGGTGTAAATGAACGTGTGCAAGCTTCTCTCTGGGCCTCACCCTTAGTAATTTTGCCAAAACCTTCTGGAAAACTGAGACTTTGTGTGGACTTCAAGGCAACAGTGAATCCACAACTAGTGATTGCAACTTTTCCCTTACCCCGCCCGGAAGAGCTTTTTGATAAACTGTGCCCAGGTAAATACTTTTACAAGTTGGACCTAGCAGATGCGTACTTGCAAATCCCAGTGGACGCCGAATCCCAGCGCGTCTTGGTGGTTAACACGCATCTTGGTTTGTACCGCTTCAAAAGACTGCCATTCAGGTGTGCATCCGCCCCTGCATTGTTTCAGCAGTATTTACAAACTGTTTGTGCGTCGGTCCCTACTGCTGCAAACTATCTGGACGATATTGTGATCTCCGGAAAGACGGCTGACGAGCATTTAGCACACCTACGAACATTATTTCAGGTATTGCGCCAACATGGTCTTCGCTTGCGGAAGGACAAATGTGTGTTTTTTGCTCGTGACTTACCATACCTGGGGCATGTCATCAATGCCCAAGGCATACATCCAAGTCCAGAGCACCTCCGTACCATACAAGAATTGCCTTCGCCACAGAATATGAAACAGCTACAGAGTGTGTTGGGTAAAATTAACTATTATCATCGCTTTCTGCGCAATGCCTCTTCCATTTCAGCTCCGCTTCATAGCTTACGCCGTAAGGGTGTTCCGTTCGTCTGGACGACGGAATGCGAACGCGCCTTTCGCCAGTTGAAATCGGCGTTGCTTTCTAATACTTGCCTTACGCCATTCGATCCCCAGAAACCCCTTTTGTTGATGGTAGATGCATCGGATTTTGGGATCGGTGCTGTTCTTGCGCACAAAGTTGGCTCGCATGATCGCCCTATTGCCTTTGCGTCAAAATTGCTCTCGTCTGCGCAAAGAAATTGTTCACAGATAGAGAAAGAAGCTTTGTCTCTCGTCTTTGGTGTTACTAAGTTCCATGATTTTTTGTATGGTCGTCACTTTACCATCATCACAGACCACAAACCTTTGACGTCGCTTTTTCATCCGAACAAGCCTGTACCTCCGCGTACAGCGCAGAAATTCATTCGCTGGTCTATTTTCCTCTCACAGTACCGCTACGATATCTTGTATCAGTCCACTGCTAAGCACGGAAACGCCGATGCATTGTCCCGTTTGCCTGTTGCTGAGGATACAGCATTCGATTCTTCCAAACTTGCTTGCATGTTCATTGATTCGGAAACCGATGAAGTGGTCGAATCGTTTCCGATTGATTTTCGTCGTGTCGCTACAGCCACAGCTGCTGACCCTGTCCTTGCTACCGTTTTGCATTTTGTTGCTACGCAATGGCCTTTGTCAAAGTCGCGGATCGAGGATCCGTTGGTTCGCCGATTTTTTGCTCACAAGGAGAGACTTTTTGTTCGACGTGATGTTTTGTTGTTGCGTTCTGATAATGATCAGTCCAGAGTCGTGGTCCCACGTTCGTTACAGTCCTCTGTCTTACAGCTTCTTCACCAAGGACATTGGGGTATAGTGCGAACGAAACAACTTGCTCGTCAGCACTGTACTTGGTTCGGAATCGATGCTGCGATTACGAATATGTGTTCTTCTTGCTTGGCGTGTGCCGAACAACACTCCGCACCGCCGCGGAAAGTCTTTGCATGGCCAAAAGCCACTTCCCCTTGGCAACGCTTGCACATTGATTTTGCTGGTCCATTCTGCAATGCTCGATGGTTGGTTCTGGTAGATGCCTTCAGTAATTTTCCTTTTGTTGTCCGGATGTCTTCCACGACGTCGTCTGCCACCATCCAAGCGTTGTCTGCTATCTTTTGCATTGAAGGTCTTCCGCAGACTATTGTTTCTGACAATGGCCCACAATTCATGTCCGCAGAATTTCAGTCATTCTGCCAGGCCAATGGTATTCAACATCTGACATCCGCGCCGTTTTCGCCTCAGTCAAACGGTGCCGCTGAATGGTTGGTCCGGACTTTCAAGTCACAGATGTTGAAGTTGAAAGAGTCGCATTCTCGGGAGGATGCGTTGTTGCTCTTTTTGTCTTCGTATCGCTCTCAGCCCCGAGATGGTCGCTCGCCGGCTGAGTTGCTCCACGGTCGTCCTCATCGAACCTTGATGTCTTTGCTGCATCCGCCGCATCAGGTTCCAGTGCAGCGGCAGACTTCTGCTTTTGCTCCAGGCGACGTTGTATTCTATCGCAACTATCGAGGTTTACGGCGTTGGCTCGCAGGGCGCATTCTTCGCTGCCTCGACCGCGCGATGTATTTGGTTTTGGGGGCCTCTGGTGAGGTGCGTCGGCATCTCAATCAGCTGCGCCTCTGTCGTCGCACGGGTTCTGCCGCTCCCCGTCTGCTTTCAGCGACGGTGCCGTCCGGTCAGCGCCCTGGGGACCCATCTACTGGCTCGCCTCATCCCCAGGTGTTACCGACGATGCCTTCCATTTTGCCCCATGGCGACGCGCCGCCGCAGCCGCCGCTGCCTGTTCTCCAGCCGGCGCCGCCCGCAGTGGACGCTTCGCTGCAGCCACCCAGCGTCTCCCTGGGTCACGCGCCGCCGATCGCTTCCCGTGACCAGCCGTCCTTTGCAATGGAACCCTTGCCCGCTCCGGACCCCATGACGTCATCGTGCGTCGGGTACCCCGACGCAATCGAGGTCGACCCTTCGGCCCCTCCTGTCTCTTTACGGGCGCATACACCGCATGTTGACGTGCACCCTGGACTAGGTTTTCAGGCGTTTCCTAGCTCCCCTCGGACCAAATGGCCGGGTGCGGGTGGCACAGCCTCGCCTGTTGTTAGGCTCCCCACCTCGTCACATACGTCAACATGGGGTCCTCCCCACGGTGGGTGGAAGCCTTATAACACGACCGTTCGCCGATTTGCGGGGGAGGAATGTGGTGTCACCGCCAGACACCACACTTGCTAGGTGGTAGCTTAAATCGGCCGCGGTCCATTTAGTACATGTCGGACCCGCGTGTCGCCACTGTGTGATTGCAGACCGAGCGCCACCACAAGGCAGGTCTCGAGATACGGGCTAGCACTCGCCCCAGTTGTACGACGACTTTGCTAGCGACTACATTGACGAAGCCTTTCTCTCATTTGCCGAGAGACTGTTAGAATAGCCTTCAGCTAAGTCCATGGCTACGACCTAGCAAGGCGCCATTAGCCTTACATAGTTTGATAATTATCGTATAAATGTCTCATCAAGAACGTTGTAAACCAACAAAGAATTAAAGTTAAGTATTCGAGGAGCTGCATACTTTTCTTATTAGAATCAATACTTATCCTGTTCCAGAATTCACGCCAGTCGGCGTGTGTGTATGCGTGCCTTTCTTTCGGCTACCCGTCACTGTGGACTGGCTGCCTTAGCAGTCCACATCAGAATGACTCGCACTGCAGGCAGCCACGTGCGCCGGCTGGGTCAGAGAAAAATAACATAGACGCTAACCTTGAGAAAAATTCCGGTATTCTTTACCGACGTATACCGCATGATAATTGCATTCAAGTTCAAACTCTGAGTACTACGAAGAGTAAAGGATTGCACCACACTTCGCATGTAAAGCCGCTTATTGAGAGATAATCTGCTTTTTAACTTAGTCTTTGCTATAAAATTTTTCACTTCGCGCTACCAGTACGCATTGTCACACTTAGAAACTGCTCTCATGCAACAATGTTTTGAAGCTAACTATCCAATCTAGAACCTAGGGAACATATTTAAAGGGTAATTACCACTGCATTGTGATAGTGAACAGAGGACACAGTGTTACTGCGTGTGTACAATCTTGCTTGTTAGTTGCACGATTACGTAACGACTATAAGGCTTACATACTTAGAACATATACTGCTAATGAGATTTTAATGCAACATTTTGGTTTACTTGGAAAGACATTCTTTATTTGAAGTACTTTCTGTGAGATTAAAGATGACTTAGTATTTGGTTTCTTTGACAGCTACACGATTATATCACAATGCTACTAATGTGTGACACAATTTACATTGTTGCTTTTGTGCTGTATCTGCTTTATATCTGCTCAGTTTTTCTGAATTCTTCTGGAAAGTAGAACATGTTTTAGTAGTAACTTTTGTGGTATAGCTACAATGAGACAGCCTTTTTTGTAGCACAACAATACATTACAGTGTAGTGCTTTCTTGATCACGGAATTGTACATAATAACTACAATATCTATAGGCATAGCATTTCGCTTTTGTTTATTACGAGGTAAGTACATTGACTTCCACAGAACTTTGCTTACGGACGACGATAATTACGACACTTGGCACACTTTTACCCTTAAGTAATGACAGAGATTATGTTACAATAAGACGCACAATTTAGCGTGGCAGTACATGTATTTGAGTGATTAATTTTGTACTTAAAACATTTATTTTTAAAGATTTTTGAATTACAAAGAAAGTTTTCCGTGATACATTTCATTCCATTGCTGAAATCTGTAACACCTGAGGGTATAAATACATTAATCCTCAGGGGGGTACACGCTTACTTTGTGGACCATGTGTTTGGCAAGCACAAGGAGCCTTAGATAATATGGTGTTTGGTTATACAACTTTACACATCGGTACCATATTTCTCTAACTCAGAATTACACAGCTATCTGATTATTTAACAGAGAAACAAACATTTTTTTTACTACATCAGTGACACATGTTTACACAATTACACAGTTGGATAACTTCACATTTATGAAATTGTATTTTGTCTGTACTTTGTGAACTTTTCATATTTTTTTCGGAACCATTGTGATACTATGAGAGCTTTGAATGATATATTTGGTATGGGATCACGATTTTTGAAGTACGATTGAGGTAGATGACACTATTGAAATAAGCAGAGAGTTTTTGTAGGTTTTGAAATTATTGCAGAAAGCTACGACGTTTTTGAGATTTGGCTGAGTTTTTATGATGTTATTATTATGTTGATAATGTGTATTATGCTGTTGAGATATGTTTATGATCAATAAGCTGATGCTATATGAGGAATTTGATTATGCTACATATTTATTATGATGAAATATTGAATAAGTGTTGACGAATATGTATATGTGTAAAAAGGTAAGGAATAATGAGTAGTGGTTAGGGACTCTGACTTGTGAAAAAGGATGTTGGAAACCAAGAATCATACTTTAAGGGTTATGAAATGTGTGTAAATGCGTGAATGTATCACAATGCCGGTGAAAATTTTTTGGACACTGTTATATTTATAAGATTTTGTTTCTACAGATTTGTAACGCAAATATTTCGACCTGTGAAATTTTATTTGTATCAAACTGCCACTGTAGCGGAAACTGATGTCGTAAATATTTCGGTAAGGAAGGTAGGTCACCTTGACGTAATGCGCTGTAAGCACCCAGCTGCGCGACAGTCACCTGGAAAAAAGCCATTAGTGTGTGCCTTTCAGATGTACAGGTGGAGAAAAAAAGAGGCCATTATCCTCACTATTGACATTTCTTTGTAGAAAGCATCGCAATTACGACACGCTCAAACTTGAAAACATATGATTACACTGTGGAGCTCTTAATTTATGATATTTACTAAAATGCCTAATGAAATGATGAGAAACATTTTATATCTATAGTCTTTCTAGTTGAGAGATTTTTTACTGCCTTTAGAAACGCCATTTGCCTAGTGAATGGCGTTTCACACATTGCTTTGTATATATTTGCTCATTTCGTTTCATATCTAGTTTCTAGCTGCACTGCAGCATTGGTTAAAATAAAATTAAATAGATGTACTAGTAAAGATAGTTTATGTCTACAGATCCAGTAAATAATAATTTTATGATCTACTTCCTAAAAAAAGAGGGAGCACCAAAAGACATTTCCACTTCACAGGAATTGCATACATAATTTTTGTCAGTGACTTGGTAACTTGTCTGCTAGAGTAAGTTACAGTGATGCATCACTTTAGTGTTAAGATGTGACATAGGTATTAGACATGGCCATCTTTAGTGTAATTTTTTTCTGCTAGAGTTTTGACATGTTTAGATATAAGTTATAGCATTTACTGCTGCTGTTTTCCAGGCATAGTGCTACTAAATTTCACTTTGTATTACTCTGTTAAGCCAGTTTTACTACTGATTTATTTTTCCTGTTGCTGTACATTGGCTCATATTAGTTGCAATGTTGCATTTCCTCTGCTAATTTAGGTTTACTGCTGCTTGCTTTGCCAATTTGCATTTTTTTTGTCATTGCTGTTTGTGTTAATTGTGTTGTACAGCTGCATTTCCTCATCGCTTAGTATATATATCTGAGCTCAGTAGATTTAAGTTAGCTTAAGAGGGGGTAGACTATATAAGAAAATGACTATGGAGAATAGGGAAAGAATGCATTGAGAAGTTATATGAAAAAGATTTGGGCCAAAATGAGTATTGTACAATGAGAAATAATTATTTTGAAAGAAATATGAATAGAATACAGAAAGGAGGTATAGACAGGACTTTTTGGGAATAATGATGAATGAAGGGAGATCTCCAAGAAGTAAAGAAAGTTTTGTTTGCAAAATACTGCAGTAAAACAAACCCTGTCCTTTCCTTCTGTATTTTTCCGCTATATGTTTGTGTACCCTTGTGTATTTGTGTTCTTCCTGTCTTTATGTGTTTAGCTGTTGTCGGCTGTTGGGATATTCCAGCGAGCAACAACTTGTTTTTTCAAGTTGGCAAATTTTAGCCACCGCCCGGTGGAGGTTAACTGTACTTGGTTATGTGAATTGAAGTGCACCAGCAGAATCTTCTGCCTTGTGGCCGCTAACATTCCAGGTACCTGCCATGGCCGTTGACGTAAATTCGGGCAGTTTATTTTCCTCATCGTGTTGTCGCTGTCCAGCACGGTGTGTAGTTTGATAGGTCAATCTACAATTGGTTGTCGGCGCCAATACCTTCTACATTGTTCCATTGAACTCCCTGTTGTGTGCTGGTTGGTTGAAGCGGAGGTTATCCTGTCGGCGGGTCCGTTGACTGTCTGTCGGTTGGGTTGTCGTCGATCCGACAATGGTTGGGCCGACCGCCTGTCTCACCTAAGCGAGCGTTAGTGTTTGAATTCCAGGCTGACCCTCGGAACTTCTGAGCGCCCTTGGGTGTACTGCCTTTTCTTGTTTGTTCTTGATGTTTGCACTTGAATGGCTTCTAGCTGATTTCTTAGATTAAGATTGTTTTGGTCTTAAGGCGTCAGATGGTTTGGGCTTTCAGCCTAATTTAAGAACTGTTTTACGTAAAGCCTTTGGCATTTTTAAAATTAATGTTATTGAGTCTTAAGTGTTCGGCCTTCAGCCGATTTTGAAGTTGTTTGCTCTTAATGTGTCAGATTCTTTGGGCCTTCAGCCTAATTAAGGAACTCTTTTAAGATAAGGCTTTGCCTTTTAAATTTCTGATTTTGGTTGAGCTTTAAGTTATTGCCTTTTTTTTTTTTAAAAAAAAGGATTCTTGGCTCTTGTAATATTTGATCAAATAAACGGTTGTATGTTCGAGTGTAACTGACAGCCACTTATTTTGACCCCTTTCCCTGCGGGTTTATCAGGGCGTCTCATCATGTTTGCTATAAACTCTTCGGTCCAGTAACAATGATTGTATAGCGTTCCGCACATTCGTATTATAATCATTAGCCTCAACGCGGAACTGCATCGAACGCCTTCCAACAGGCAAGGAACACGGAATCAACATGGGCGCCTGTATCTACTACTACCTCCTGGGTCTCGTGGACGAACAAACAGAGCTTGGTTGGTCGTGACAGTTCTTTGCGGAGTACATGTTGACTCCTACAGAGGAGTTTTGTCTCCAGAAACATCATAATACATATGAAACGTGTTCGAAAATTCTGCAACAGGCTGACGTCATCGATATATGCGTATAGTTTTGTGCGTCCATTCGACGGCCCGTGTTGAAGACGGAAAGGACCTGCGCATTTTTCGACTCACTGGGAATGCTTCTCTACTTGACCGACGTTGCTGCTACCTTATGTACGTATTCTGTCGGACTCAGTCGCCATTCATCTGTTGAACGATGACAGTGGTTCTCTATCGCGCTGTCATTTATTTCTGTGTGTGTCGTTTTGACGTTCGTGCGACAATTGGAAGGAGAAACTGGTGCAACATCTTCCTCTGTGAAGCACTTTGGAAAAGAAATTTAATATTTCATGGAATCTAGAACCATTGTGGACTGCATTTCGTTTCCCTCACTTCTTACCAGTAGTGAAGCCAACATTAGACATCTTCGACTGTTTCACTGTTACGGCTCCTATCCACCAGAGACAACGAGGCAGCCCCACGACGGGGACGCAGTGAACTGATGTTGCTACTTCCGGAATTGTTCATTTGCTAGAAAGTCACGTCGTTTGCTATCGACTCGTGAGCACAATTATGGGAGACGAAGAGTCGTAACTTTCATGATGAGCCCGCAAAAGTCACTGGCAGCTGCGCAACACGCGTACGCGTGACGCGTGCGTGCTCCATGCTGTTTCGACCCCACCGACAGGCTCCACTTTCACGCACAAGTCGTGACTCACGGCCCGAGTACGCGGTGCTACGAAAGAGAGCTACGTGGCATGCGGATGTAATCATTCAAATCTCTCGCGTAGTCGCAGTAAGGAAATGCGCAAGTGTAATTCCACTTCAGTCATATTTGTTCAAATGGCTCAAATGGCTCTGAGCACTGTGGGACTTAACTTCTGAGGCCTTTAGTCCCCTAGAACTTAAAACTAATTAAACCTAACTAACCTAAGGACCTCACACACATCCATGCCCGGGGCAGGATTCGAACCTGCGACCGTAGCGGTCGCGCGGTTCCAGACTGTAGCGCCTAGAACCGCTCGGCCACTCCGGCCGGCGTCATATTCATATTTCATTTATTACGGACGAGGCATTTTGACACCTGGGGCTCCATCATGATGTACAATTTGATCAAATTACACGTTACTGTTACAAGTTGTGTGCACTCTGTTTTGATAGAGGCTGTACGACTTACTGTTGGCTTCGCGAGGGGAAGCTAATAGTGCGGCTACATGACATGAGTTTACAGTAATCTCTTACTGTGGAACAACTGGCATACGAAGTGTGGCTATAAAATAATCGGACTATTACTGTAAAAGATTTTATATCAAATACATACATATTTCGTTATTGCCACCCTCAGAACACTTTTCTTCTCTGTCCCTATAATGCTCCATGCTAATTTTCCATTGATGGAAACAGTGCTGGAAGTCTTCCTCTACGAGCTCCTTGATGACACGCCCCATTATTTCTTTCATTGCTTCAACGGACTGAAATCACGTTCCTTTTAATGCAGATCTCACCTTGTGGAATAGATAAATATCACATGGTAATAATAGCCAGACCCGGATTTTGGCGCCAACCTCCCTCCCCCACCACCACCCCTCAAGAGTTTGAGACAGGTAGTCAAAGATTTTAAAAAATCGATATTTCAAAAATATGTTCATGTTGTAGCGGACATCTTTCTGAAGAGTTTTGTGTATAAAACATGTATGTTCGAGAAAATGTAAGACATGTTATTCGGTCTTAGGTGTGCCAAAGTACAGTGCCATGCCTCTTTACACAGCACCCTTCTATCGTAAGCCACTACATTTCGCTCTGTGGAATTCAACCATGAAAATTTGGTAATGGAAGCCACCAAACCTATATTCAGGAAAATTAAAATGTCCTGTGGTGCCTCTCCTGCTACCAAACGACCGGTTTCACATCCTACCACTATTAAAAACCTCACAATTAATACTAGTTGGGATTAATTTGGAGAGGGAGTAAAAGAACTCTTCAGAAAATTTGCAATCTTTATTACCTATTAGCTAATAAGTCTCTCTTTTGTGTGAAATAAAATTAAATATACACAACACAAAAACAGTAAAGACAAGATACAAGCAAGACAGTACACCTTTCTTCAATCCTTAGGTCCCAGCAGTTTTTTTCTCTCTCATCTTGCTACAGCTTTACACGGCGTGCTTTCTGCTAAAAAATCTATTACCACATTAAAGCTCGTCTCATAGGCACTTTTATTTTCAATGGCTAGGATCGCTTGGGCAGATAGACGTTCCTGACCCACTGTTGTACGCAGATAGCTTTTAATTATTTTCATTTTGCTGAAGCTTCGCTCACAGCTTACAGATGTCGTCAGTAATGTGCAGTATATCCTTAAAGCTGTACTAATATTAGGAAAAGTTTCTTCTAAGACATGCTATCAAAGACGCTGTAATAGGTGGAACCCACTTGATTTTACATTAATTTAGGTTACTAACTTTTTGAATACGGATAGTTCCAGACAAAAATAAACTGCATTCAAGTCTTGCGCATATTTTCGTGCTAGATCGTCTCCATTTTTCTGCAGATCCTCAGTCGACATATTTAAAAATGTGTGGCCACTGAGGAAGGCGAAATTTTCATGTTGACTCTTTTCGCTCTCTAGCCTTGTTTCAGTTTGTGTCAAAATTTTGTCAAATACAAGTTTTATGGATTGAAAAACAGCTTAGTCGAATCTTGTGTTTTTGATTCGTCCTCGCAGACTTCGTCGTGTTGTCTTCTCTTTCTGCAAGTTCGTTTGCTTTTGAGGGCAGGCTAGATTTCCAGCATTCCTGAAGCAGGTATAGCTTCTTCGAGCCACTGTTCTATTGGCTTCTCATTCCTTGCAAGATCTTAACAAGGCCTTGCATCAGCACCACAGTGCGCGGAATGATAATGTCCTCTTTCTGTATTTCGACGGTTCATTCTATTGATCTCCTGAAGAATACCAGCCCAAATTATTAAGCTGACGATAAATTTTAAAATCCATCATTGCCCATAGTAGACGACCAGCTTGATACTTAGATTCTGCGGCAAGAGAGCATTTTTCAATTCCTTCCAGAGCTTTGACAACTTCCGGTAAATTATTTAATAGATGTGTAACAGCTACGTGTTAAACCGACCATCTTGTCTGACTCTTTCCTTTTAAGATGGTTTTTCTATACTTCTGCATTATTTTCCACCGCCTTGTGGATCCACCAACAAAGCAATAAGGCTTCTGTACAGGCCCAAATAGGCCGACTGCTTCTGGACATGATGACGCAAAGTACACGTGCACAAGATTTAGAGTGTGCTAGAAATCGTACAAATTCTGCTAGCTCGTTCATTTTCGTATTTCTGGATTGGACTCCTTTATATATGCCTGCCATATAACGTCTGTTATCAGAAGATAGTCCACGACATTTTTGCACATCCAAACCGTCATATTCTATTTTTCAAGTCTTCTGTGCCTGATATATTCTCCCGTCTTTCCGTCAATTTCTATAAAATCAGTAAAGCTTTCCTTTATTTCACAACCAGTTTCTGTTATTTTTGTATAACGATTGATTTGACTCATTTGTTCTGTATGAGATACATCTGAAGTGCATTTCCATCAGTATAGAAAAAACAATCATAATCGCTTCGAATGTTGATTTGTTCATTCGAAGCGAGCCCTTCCAATTCATGAATTGGCGCTTAGTTCCTGGATCATAAGTAAAAAACCAAGATTCCTGATATGTTATCACTGATTCCAAGAAATTATGATCATTTTCTGTAGCATTCATAGTGCCAATTCAAAAATTTTCACGAGTGTCATTTTGTTCGGCCGTGAGATTTCCGACACAAGTTTCGCACACACTTCTCTCATGTTAAATTACGCTTCGTCAATTCCTACAGTTTCAGCAATCGATCGGATACTCAACCGACAGTCAAATCGAATCAGATTGCCTACGTTTGCGCTATATTCATCCGTTTTTTATGTTGAAGGGCATCGCGGGCGTAAGTCGCCTTCGACGTCTTCTCCGCCATCTTGGAAACACTTGAACCACTCAGTAGTAGGTTTTTCAAGTTTCATACGAAACTTCACGGCAGTTCGTCGCTCTGTTATCATACGTAACAGTTTTCCGGCAAAACAAAATAGCAGCTCTTACATAAACAAAGGTTACGCATACATTGATTTGTCTACAGACATCATTCGAGTGACAAAGGCCGTGCGGTTCTAAGCGCTTCAGTTTGGAACCGCGTGACCGCTACGGTCGCAGGTTCGAATCCTGCCTCGGGCATGGATGTGTGTGATGTCCTTAGGTTAGTTAGGTTTGAGTAGTTCTAAGTTGTAGGGGACTGATGACCTCAGAAGTTAAGTCCCATAAAGCTCAGAGCCATTTGAACCATTTGACAAAGGCTCACGTCTCAAAGCTATTGGCCATACTACTCTGTCACAGGATCAATCCCGTTGTTTTCTATAGACACACTTCATACAATATGCCCTTAAGGCATAACACTAGTCGATGTTAAGTGTCTGTTAGCATACCAGCGTTCTGTCAGATGGTAAAGCTCAGTCGATAACATAAGAATTGCTCTTATCTGGACTTGCGCTTAGTTTCAACATTAGTGAATGGGTTCGTTGCTGCAGATGCCGCTTAAGTAATTGCAGTTACCGGACAGTAAGCTGCAGAGGCAAACTTACGGGCCTATATGGAGGTTCTCTAAATTCGGAAACTTAGATTCTTCTGTTTGTTCACGATACCCAGAAGGCAGTAGCTACCGGAGCCCAAGCTGATAGCGAGTTCCTTGACCTCCGGAAGACGTTTGTGCTTTCCCTAAATCACTCCAGGCAAATGCCGGGATGGTTCCTCTGAAAGGGCACGGCCGGCTTCCTTCTCCATCCTTCCCTAATCCGATGAGACCGATGACCACGCTGTCTGGCCTCCTTCCCCAAGCAACCAACCAACCAACCGGAAGACGTTCGATACAGAACCGCGCTGGAGCCTAACGAGCGAAATACGTGCGCACTGAATACCAGACCAGCTTGGCTTCAAGAGTTCCTTACAAATAGAACGCAACGTATCACTCTTAACGAAGAGAAAACTTCAGACGTAAAAGTAACTAAGGGCGTACCCCTATCCACAATATACGAGGGTCGTTTAATAAATAATGCCCCACATTTTTTTTCTCAGAACATATTTATTATTAAGAGTCAGAATTTGGTGACAATATATCAACATGTCTTGTACTTGTCCTATTTTCCTACGTAGTCTCCATCACGTTCTATGGCCGTACGCCAACGTTGTGGAAGAGCATGTATTCCCTGCTGGTAAAAGCTCTTGTCCTGTAGGCGTAGCCATGTTTTCATTGCCTGACTGACACTTTCGTCATCTTCAAAGTGTGTTCCCCGTAGAGAATCTTTAAGCGGCCCAAGGAGATGGAAGTCCGAGGGTGCCAGGTCTGGATTACAGGATGGATGAGGCAATGATGTCCAACCCAGTTTAACAACGTGTTCCCCGGGTTCTCAGGCTTGTTTGTGGACGTGTATTGTCGTGTTGGAGCAAGATTTCTGCTTGTTTCTTGTACGATGAAACATATCGGAAATGGTTCATGTTATTCAGAGTCTTCACGTATACCTCTGGACTGATAGTTGACGTTCTTGGCATCACATCCACGAGAATGACGCCACCACAGTTCCAGAAGACTGTCACCATGACTTTTCCGACAAAGGGGGTCGTCTTGAATTTCTTCTTTTGTGGTGAATGAGGATGATGCCACTCCGTGGACTATCTTCATCCCCCATAACGATCCGTGACAGAAAGGCCTCTCTGTCGATCTCCAAACGCTCCAACAATTCGGATGAAATGGCCTTTCTTTGAATCTTGTGGTCCACTGTGAGCATGTGTGGAATCCGCCGTGAGCACCTCTTTGAACATCCGAGAGTCTCGGTAACTGCAGACGCACTTCCAATGCTGACCGACAACTGAAGAGCCGGTCGGCACGAATAATGGCGTCCGCACGATTCAGCATGTCTGGAGCAGTGGCTGTGCCAGTATGTCCCGAGAGTGGCTGATCATGGAGCTCTGTTTCTGCATTTCCTAAGGCTGTAACTTTCTTTACCCGTCGCCCAACTGCAGTCCTATCAACTGCAGCACCGCCATACACTGCACGCTAACATTTATGGATGTTCACCACGGTTTCTTTTTCTGTACACAAGAATTCAATAACAGCACACTGCTTTCAACGTGAGTCGTACTTAGACGCCATTTTGACGCTGTACTACGGCTCTTCCAATGACCATAACGGTTTGAAACTTTATCGGCGCACAGAACAAACATCTAATGTGAATCACGAACAAGGAAGTTTGTCTATGTATGTTAATGGCTTTAAAAAAAAAAAAAAAAAAAAAAAAGAAAAAAAGGAACATTACTTTTTGAACGACCCTTGTATGTTATAGATAATGTCGGAAGTTCCATGAGACTGTACACAGATGATGCTTTTGTATATAGAGAATTTGCAACACTAGAAAATGGTAGCGAAATGCAGGAAGACCTACAAAGGATCGACGCTAGATGCAGCGACTGGCAGTCGACCGCCAAGCTAAACAAATGTAACGCATTGAGCGTAAATAGGCGGAGAGACACATTATTGTATGATTACACGGTTGTAGAACAGTCATTGAAAGCAGTCATATCCGAGGAATATCTAGTAAGATGCGTACGGAGACATGTACAGTGGAAAGACACGTATAACTAATCGTAATGACAGATGACCGCATTAGATTGGCTGGAAAAATTCTCAGGAAGTACATTGCACCCGCGAGTGAAGTACACTACAAAACTTTCGTTCAGTCGATACTTAATACTGTTGGCCAGTTGTGGACCAGTACGAGACAGGGTTGATTGCAGCAACAGGGAACATCCAAATAACAGCAGTGCGTTCATCACAGGTTCATTTGGTAGTCGCAAAGGCGTGGTGGAGACGCAGAGCCAGCTTCACTGACTGATACAGTACGCTCTTACACATTGAACAAATAGTGCAGCCTTCGAGTTGGACGACGTTTAACCTAACTATTAACATTACACTGTTACTGACCTATTAAGGAAATAATACCTTCCACTTTCAAAAAATGGTTCAAATGGTTCTGAGCACTATGGGACTTAACATATGCGGTCATCAGTCCCCTAGAACTTAGAACTACTTAAACGTAAGTAACCTAAGGACATCACACACATCCATGCCCGAGGCAGGATTCGAACCTGCGACCGTAGCAGTCGCGCGGTTCCGGAGTGCGCGCCTAGAACCGCTAGACCACCGCGGCCGGCCCTTCCACTTTGCACCCTGCTAAATTTTTAATAGGGTAGGTTGCATCATAGCCATAAAACTGTTAAGTCTCTGTTACAATGAGCCTTTCCTCACAGTTAATATTTCAGCAACTTTGAACGAATCCTTACCAATAGCACCTCGTCACTGTAACAGACAGCCTCAGAGTTTCGAGTCAGAACCTAATTCATTACAGACACAGACTGCTCTGTCCCATGTCTTCGTTCTTTCGGATGGTTCCATCGCGGCTGTTTTGTGCTACAGTCGAGTCTCATTAAGAACACCGCCTGACGATGTCTTAACACGCTGCTGGAACGTACTCATTCCTTCGGTAACAGTTAAATCAGATAATGATAGCTGCAGGGTAAGGTCCAAAGAGCTGTCCCCCACAGATGAAATGTTTAAAATCGTTTACCTCTATGAGAGACAACAGAGGATCTACGAATGAGTCTAATGGAACTCCATAAGTGATATCTCCTCGGTCAGAAGATTCTCCCCGGTTACAGTGGTTGTATTATTGGGTACGACTTATTGCTTTCTGTTTGTTGGATATGACATTATCCACTGGTTAGTTGCACCATCAATTCCACAACCTCAGTTTACCTAGAAGGAGTTTGTAATTCATACAGTGAAATGCCTTAGATAGTTCATAGAAATTCGAAACCGTGCTGTATTGCTATTTAATTATTGTAAAATTTGATGTGTGAATGTTTAAGTGACAGCCTCAGTTGAGCAACTCTTATGAAAGCCAAACTGTGATTTGCTGAGGATATTACTGTTTCATGTGTAGTATTTTATTCTAAAGCACATCATCTTCTCAGAAATTTTGGGAACAGATGTCAGAACTGTAACGAGTCGGTAGCTGTTGACAATTCTCCTGTCACTTTTAACAAGGACACTTTTCAACGTCGAATAAGTGATGCATTACATATTGTAGAAAAGACAGCAGTTATTGTTGGGAACAAGTCCTTGCCACTCGATCTGAAACACCATCATATGAAGATGAGCTATGCAGGGCATAGTTGAAATAATGTGAACACCTGTGCATAAATGGGAATGGTATAGTAATGAAGTTTTCGATCCCCATTTGCCCATAATAAAGCTGCGATTCTTCTTGGAATACTGGCATATAATGACTGTATAGTCTTCAGTGGAATGTTATGCCACTCTTCGACCAGAACCTCTTCCTACTCCTGTGGTGACGAGGAAGGCGGAAGTCTTCTCTGGGGTCTGCGCTCCAATACCTCCCACAAGGTTTCGATAACGTTCAATTCCTGGTACCGTGTTGGCCAGGGAAGACGCTGCAGTTCAGTTACATGCCCCTCTTACCACGACTGTACAGTCCTGGCAGTGTGAATGCGTGCATTATCGTCCTGAAATATGACATAATTGTTGGGGAACAACATTTGAATCATGGGGTGCACATGATCACCTTTGAAAGTAATGATGGGACCAGCAGAATACGATGATATGGCTGCCCACACTATCCCCCATGGTTAATCGTTGGAATCAAGCAATCAGGATTGTCCGCTTCTTTCGGCGTTCTCCTAGACGTAAATCCGGCCAGATGTTGGAAATGACGAAAAAGTTGACACGTTGGACCATATGACGTGTTTCCATCAGCCGTCCAGCGTCCAGGATTTATGCTCCTCACATCATGTTTTGCACTTCTTTGAGTTGGTTGTCGTCACTAACGGTTCCAGTGTAGCAGCTCGTCCATGAATATTCGCTTTATAGAGTTCTCGGAGGACAGTGTCGATAGTTACGGGTTCTCGAAGATGGCTATTGAGCTCTGCAATCATTTTAGCTGCTGTAGTTTTGTGTTGTTTTTGAGAAGCCCGCTAAACCCGCTGTGCAGAACAGGTGATTAGGATTGTGGAAAGGGCCAAATAAGGTGTCAGTCAGTTTCACTTCAAAATTGTAATTTATTGTAATTTAATAACACCTTTAAACCAAAACGGTACATAGCCGAATCTTTACAACTACGAGTTTCAAAATCCAATTCTTTCACGGCTGAAGTCCTCCAAACAAGAATTCTTAAAAAGCAACAAGATAAATTTCAAGTGACTGAAGACATGCAGCTAAAACTCCAAATAATATATATCACAGCTAGGTGGAAAGCCTCAAGGCAAAAGTGGATAGAACAAACATATACAACGTGCAATACAAACGGCTGAAGGCCAAAATCAAATTTCAAAAATTTTAAAATATATTACCATTATCTTTTAAGGCAAAGTTTTCGCTTAAGGGGAAATTGAGAATAAGGCTTTAAGCGGCTGAAGGCCCCCAATTGATTTTCCAAAAATTCAAAAATACCTTGACCTTTAAGTTTTCAGTGGCCGAACGCACACTAAATGAAAGGCAACGCAACGACAATAATTAAATTTAAGAATAAGGTTTTAAGCGGCTGAAGGCCCACAATTGATTTACACAATAAATTTTTTTTCTTTTAAAGCATTGGCTTTAATAGATTACCAACAGACCAGTAAACACACATGAAAAGGACAGTACAGACAAAGGCACTCAGACCTCCTACAAGGGGGGAGGGGGGGGGGCTGCCCTCGAAAAATTAATGTTCACTTAGGTGAGACAGGTGGTGGGCCCAACTACACTTGATCCGTTGGTAACCCAACCAAGAGACAGTCACGGACCGACCGACCAAACGACTTGCTTGCCACCAATCGGTACATAAAAACTCAAAGACCAAACTGTTACAGACGTGGGTACCCACAATGAAATATCCATTAAGCTGTTAAAACTACATTTACGTTTATACTCCGCAAGCCACCCAACGGTGTGTGGCGGAGGGCACTTTACGTGCCACTGTCATTACCTCCCTTTTCTGTTCCAGTCGCGTATGGTTCGCGGGAAGAACGACTGCCTGAAAGCCTCCGTGCGCGCTCGAATCTCTCTACATTCGTGATCTCCTCGGGAGGTATAAGTAGGGGGAAGCAATATATTCGATACCTCACCCAGACACGCACCCTCTCGAAACCTTGCGAGCAAGCTACACCGCGATGCAGAGCGCCTCTCTTGCAGAGTCTGCCACTTGAGTTTGCTAAACATCTCCGTAACGCTATCACGGTTACCAAATAACCCTGTGACGAAACGCGCCGCTCTTCTTTGGATCTTCTCTATCTCCTCCGTCAACCCAATCTGGTACGGATCCCACACTGATGAGCAATACTCAAGTATAGGTCGAACGAGTGTTTTGTAAGCCACCTCCTTTGTTGATGGACTACATTTTCTAAGGACTCTCCCAATGAATCTCAACCTGGCACCCGCCTTACCAACAATTAATTTTATGTGATCATTCCACTTCAAATCGTTCCGCACGCATACTCCCAGATATTTTACAGAAGTAACTGCTACCAGTGTTTGTTCCGCTATCATATAATCATACAATAAAGGATCCTTCTTTCTATGTATTCGCAATACATTACATTTATCTATATTAATGGTCAGTTGTCACTCGCTGCACCAAGTGCCTATACACTGCAGATCTTCCTGCATTTAGCTACAATTTTCTAATGCTGCAACTTCTCTGTATACTACAGCATCATCCACGAAAAGCCGCATGGAACTTCCGACACTATCTACTAGGTCATTAATATATATTGTGAAAAGCAATGGTCCCATAACACTCCCCTGTGGCACGCCAGAGGTTACCTTAACGTCTGTAGACGTCTCTCCATTGATAACAACATGCTGTGTTCTGTTTGCTAAATACTCTCCAATCCAGCCACACAGCTGGTCTGATATTCCGTAGGCTCTTACTTTGTTTATCAGGCGACAGTGTGGAACTCTATCGAACGCCTTCCGGAAGTCAAGGAAAATAACATCTACCTGGGAGCCTGTATCTAATATTTTCTGGGTCTCATGAACAAATAAAGCGAGTTGGGTCTCACACGATAGCTGTTTCCGGGATCCATGTTGATTCCTACAGAGTAGATTCTGGGTTTCCAAAAACGACATGATACGCGAGCAAAAAACATGTTATAAAATTGTACAACAGATCGACGTCAGAGATATAGGTCTATAGTTTTGCGCATCTGCTCGACGACCCTTCTTGAAGACTGGGACTACCTGTGCTCTTTTCCAATCATTTGGAACCTTCCGTTCCTCTAGAGACATGCGGTACACGGCTGTTAGAAGGGGGGCAAGTTATTTCGCGAACTCTGTGTAGAATCGAATTGGTATCCCATCAGGTCCAGTGGACTTTCCTCTATTGAGTGATTCCAGTTGCTTTTCTATTCCTTGGAAACTTATTTCGATGTCAGCCATTTTTTCGTTTGTGCGAGGATTTAGAGAAGGAACTGCAGTGCGGTCTTCCTCTGTGAAACAGCTTTGGAAAAAGGTGTTTAGTATTTCAGCTTTACGCGTGTCATCCTCTGTTTCAATGCCATCATCATCCCGGAGTGTCTGGATATGCTGTTTCGAGCCACTTACTGATTTAACGTAAGACCAGAACTTTCCAGGATTTTCTGTCACACCATGTTGAACAGCGACAACAGGTGAGGAAAGGACGCTGCCTGAAACTACGTTAGCGGCCAGGGCAGGTAACCAGAACACTAACGGCCACTAGGCAGAAAATTCCGCTAGTGCACCTGAATTGTAGTGAACCAATATAGTTAATTCCATCGGACAGCCGCTCGGTTTCACCACTACAAACACTCGGTGTTGCTCACAGGAAAAGCTCCCCAACAGTGAACCACCAAAACGAACGACACAACATGAACGGACGTGGCTTGGGTACTTAACACAGCACTCAGCGTTGACGTCCTGGGTCGGTGAGCCACGAAGCTCGTGGCGATCGGACAGCTCCACACAAGCTCCGACACTGCGCAGGGACCGCCAGTGGACCCAGACGACTGCACCGCACAGAGATATCCTCCCTGGTCCGCACCAACTGACCGACTGCCCTCGGAATGCCGACAACATCTAAAATAGTCGTCAGTGGAAATAACGCCAACTACACACACAACCTGACAAACACTTGCTCGAAGACCTGCAACCTGCGGGAACATGAGCCACGCATGACTCAGTTTTGACAGAATTGGTGTTAGCGTATGATGATCTTTGTCATTTAGGTCTGATTTGCGCCCACGATTACGTTTACATGATGGCTTTTCATGTTTTTGTAGGCTGTCATGGCTGTTGAAACAGCTGCTCTTCAAACATTCAATAAGTTGGCTGTCTTGGTTTCGGATGCTGCAACTAATCGGACGCTCACAACCTGCCCTCTTTGGAACTCTGCTAGGTCTTTCACTGAACGTCGACCTCGGCCTCTGAATGCAAATACGAAGTGTGCGCTACTCATAAAAATCCTGCACTGATGCATAGTCTGCACTGAACTCGCACAGTCCGGAGCGACAGGTGCGTTACCTGTATTGTTGACCGTCAAACACAAGCCTCCCATTAGTACCACTGTTCACATATTAAGTTTTATATGACTTGCTTTTTCAAAATATTGCTTGGTTTTCCTATTCAGAAACGTATACCAACAATGAAAAAATGAATTTAAACATACCTGGAAGATGTGGCTGATCATTTATAGCCCTTCCATTTGAATCAAACCCATCTCCGTAACAGTGGTCGCTAACGCACGCTTGTGCAGTGGAGCTCAACTCGGAGGTAAGCCGGTTCGAACCGTGGTGGTGAAAAACTTTTCAATGCTAGTATTTGGCCAGCGAGTGGTGTTGTGTAGTTCCTGATTACCAGTCTTTGCACCAAGGTCCTGGATTTAGTTCCGAACCTCCCAGCAGTGTCTCATGAGGTGAGGGGACGTGACACTGTTGACGGTGACCCGTTCGTCGGATGGGGAGGTTAAGCTTTCTCTAATTCTACAAATGCTAGGAACGTAGGTTTGCCTTTCCTTAATCTAGCTTCTAAGATAAGTCGTAGGGTCAGTATTGCCTCACGTGTTCCGATATTTCTACGGAATCCAAACTGATCTTCCCCGAGGTCGGCTTCTACTAGTTTTTCCATTCGTCTGTAAAGAATTCGCGTTAGTATTTTGCAGCTGTGACTTATTAAACTGATAGTTCGGTAATTTTCACATCTGTCAGCACCTGCTTTCTTTGGGATTGGAATTGTTATATTCTACTTGAAGTCTGAGGGTATTTCGCCTGTCTCATGCATCTTGCTCACCAGGTGGTAGAGTTTTGTCAGGACTGGCTCTCCCAAGGCTGTCAGTAGTTCTAATGGAATGTTGTCTACTCCCGGGGATTTGTTTCGACTCAGGTCTTTCAGTGCTCTGTCGAACTCTTCACGCAGTATCATATCTCCCATTTCATTTTCATCTACATGCTCTTCCATTTCCAAAATACTGTCCTCAAATACATCTCCCTTGTATAGACCCTCTATATACTCCTTCCACCTTTCTGCTTTCCCTTCTTTGCTTAGAACTGGGTTTCCATCTGAGCTCTTGATATTCATAGAAGTGGTTCTCTTTTCTCCAAAAGTCTCTTTAATTTTCTTGTAGGCAGTATCTATCTTACCCCTAGTGAGATAAGCCTCTACATTCTTACATTTGTCCTCTAGCCATGCCTGCTTAGCCATTTTGTACTTCCTGTCGATCTCATTTTTGAGACGTTTGTATTCCTTTTTGCCTGCTTCATTTACTGCAATTTTTATATTATCTCCTTTCATCAATTAAATTCAATATCTCTTCTGTTACCCAAGGATATCTACTAGTCCTCGTCTTTTTACCTACTCGATCCTCTGCTGCCTTCACTACATCGTCCCTCAAAACTACCCATTCTTCTTCTACTGTATTTCTTTCCCACATTCCTGTCAATTATTCCCTTATGCTCTCCCTGAAACTCTGTACAACCTCTGGTTTTTTCAGTTTATCCAGGTCCCATCTTCTTAAATTCTCACCTTTTTGCAGTTTCTTCAGTTTTAATCTAGTTCATAACTAATAGATAGTGGTCAGAGTCCACATCTGCCCCTGGAAATGTCTTACAATTTAAAACCTGGTTCCTAAATCTCTGTCTTACCATTATATAATCTATCTGAAACCTGTCAGTATCTCCAGGCTTCTTCCATGTATACAACCTTCTTTTATGATTCTTGAACCAAGTGTTAGCTATGATTAAGTTATGCTGTGTGCAAAATTCTACCAGGCGGCTTCCTCTTTCATTTCTCACCCCCAGTCCATATTCACCTACTACGTTTCCTTCTCTCCCTTTTCCTACTACCGAATTCCAGTCACCCATGACTATTAAATTTTCGTCTCCCTTCACTATCTGAATAATTTCTTTTATTTTATCATAAATTTCTTCAATTTCTTCATCTGCAGAGATAGTTGGCATATAAACTTGTACTACTGTAGTAGGTGTGGGCTTCGTGTCTATCTTGGCCACAATAATGCGTCACTATGCTGTTTGTGGTAGCTTACCCTCATTCCTATTTTTTTATTCATTATTAAACCTACTCCTGCATTACCCATATTTGACTTTGTATTTATAACCCTGTATTCGTCTGACCAAAAGTCTTGTTCCTCCTGCCACAGAACTTCACTAATTCCCACTATATCTAACTTTAACCTATCCATTTCCCTTTTTAAATTTTCTAACCTACCTGCCCGATTAAGTATCTACTTGTTTTAACTTCTTTCGTTACAGGGTGCCTGGTTCTTGAGTCTAATCCAAATAACTATACCTCTGAGGGAACTTTCTTTGTGTGGAAGTGACCCCCCCTAAATTTTGGATTGAGCTGTTATAGGAAGGGAGGACGCAGCACGCTATCATGGATAGAGAGAAATCGATAGAAGGAGAATTACATTCAGGTGGGCATCAGGGAAATATGTTGCGAACTTTGCTGTACGTGTAGTATATTAGTGACTTGGGAGACAATATTAACAGCTGTCTCATGCTTTTCGGAAATGATGCAGTTATCTGTTCTAGTTACTGTCTGGAAAAAAGAAATGGGACAAATATCTAGGTAGATGATGAAAAGATTTCAGATTGGTGCAAAGATTGGCAACTGGCATGAAATGTACAGAAATGTAGAATTGTGCATTTCGTGACACGAGAAGATGTATGATTGCAATATCAGATATTCAAAATTAGAATCAGACAACTCTTCAAATACCCAAATCTAACAATTTATAAGGATATGAAAGGGAAGGATCACATACGCTCAGTGGTAGTTGAGGCAGCTAGCGTTTCGGTTCATTGATAGGACACTGCGAAAGTACAATCTACCAAGGACACAGATTCCTAATGACTTGTGTTTCCCATCTTCGAACATTGCTCAAGTATGCTGGATCCATACGAAAAATGATTCACAGAGTACGCTGGATGTATACAGAGAAGAGTGATGCGATTGGCCACGGGTTTGTTTGATCCGTGGGAGAGCACCCCAAAAATGTTTAAAAACGTGAGTTGGTAGACGGCAGTTCTCCCGAAAAAGTCTACTTACAAAACATGAAAAACTAGTATTAGATGAAGAACCTAAAGATATTCTTCAGCCCCCTATGTACTGTTCCCGTAGAGACTGTGAAGATAAAATAGATTAATTAACAGCACCGACAGTGGCGTTTAAGGGGTCGGCCTTTCTCCGCTGCATACGGGAACTCGAAGAAACACTTTATACCACGCTAAGTACCCTGTGCCATCCCCCTCATTATGATTTTGCACAGTATGTATATAGCTGTATGTGTGACGTGGACTGACTGCTGACTGCAGAGTCGTTCCATCGAGCTAGCAGTGTATCCCTCCCAACGCAGAAGCTTTGACACATCCTCAGCTCCAAGTGTGTGAAATGTAAAAACGTTCCAGAGTATATTTCAGAACAACAGCCGGATTTCAGTAAGATGCTGCCACAATATTTCGGCTCATGGTCTTCTGACCATCTTTAGATATACACTGGCGACAACTCGTCAGGTTTCCAGATTGAGTTTTCGAAATCCCGCCATATCAGGTAAGAAATTCACCAAAAGATGCCATTTCGGCTACTTTTCCCCAAATATCTTAAAGCTACCTATTCCTTTAAACTATTATTTGTTACCAGTGTTGGCAGTTTGAAGAGGAGGAATTGAGCGTTCAGGGATGTTAAATTATCGTACACGTCCAAAAATTGTAGAACAAACTGACACTTAATTATTAAATAAAAACAATAGCCTGGCCATGAAAAATAAAAAATCTTTTCCATGGACGTCACTTTTGCTTTCCTCATGCTTTTGTCATTGTTATATTCATTTAGCACTAGCGTACCACCTATATCTTACTTCGCCATTCGACACCTCTATGCACTACGTTGCTGTGAACACATAAAATCCGTGCCTGTGTTTTTTACTTCCACCTCTTGAACGCTATTCACCACGAGCCTGTCATCACTTTACGTTTGATTATAATAAATCATACAAATAACGAAACGTTTTCGTGAGATCTTCAATATTTGACTGTGAGCCTAACGACTCCACAACAGGAAAGGTGTATCGATTGATTTTAAGAGAAACTGACATCCAGTGAATATCTAGAATGCTAAGTATGTGGCGTCTGAAATGAAATATCGGGGATAGCAGTAGTAGTAACTTCATTGAGAAGTAGCGGCTCCGGTCTCGGAAACTGACATACGGTCGGGAGAGCGGTGTGCTGACCACATGCCCCTCCATATCCGCACCCAGTGACGCCTGTGGTCTGAGGATGACACGGCGGCCAGTCGCTGCCTCTGGGCATTCATGGCCTGTGCGGGAGGAGTAGTAAGGCTAGGAAGATAAAATTCTTCCCGAATTTCCCTGTTTCCAAAATTTTCTTCCCCAAAAATTTCCCCAAGGTTTGTATTTTCACAAAGGTTCCTTTTAAAAAATATTTTCCCCAAAAATTGCGAAGAGAAAACCAGCAGCAGTTCACTGATCTCCCCTATTTAAAACACTGATAGCGCATATACAAGTATGGTGTACGCAGTTGTTGGTGTACATGCACGAGGCACTCAGGCAATACATGCGCAGGAAGTTACTGATATCCGGCAGTTCATCCGAAATTTTATGCAACAGCTTCGAGCGCGTTCTGCTTCTTGACTTCAGTCCTGTACTTGCATACGACGCAAGCTTGGTATACTACAGGAAAATGAAGACAGAAATTTTACATTAAATTTTGATTGCCAATGGACAAACTGAGAACGCTTCTGCGCTCATCGTTGATAACCAGTCACATGAGCCCGTCGCATATTCCCCAAAGAACTGAAGCTGGTTAGGTAGATTGGAATTCTGCCAATTACACGTTAATGTCTTCAGTTTTGCCACGATAACAAAAATGACATTGATGAAAGCTAGACAACGTTATTCATAATAGCGGTGTGTCAAAAAGGTCTTTACAACTTTGTAATGATATAGAAATTTACTGAGATAATTTACAGGATCCGTAGATGCGTCATTTTCTAGCAAACAACAATTTTCGATTAAAAGGGTAAAGTGCCATTTTGGTTCGATGTGACTAACATTTGTGATCATGCGCACCGAATACATGGCTGCACCGAGGCTCAAGCACCCACATGGTGCGCGCACCCACAAAATTTTTAGTTCGGTAAAAAGAAAATAAAATAAAATTTCTCACTTGCCATTATCAAAGAGTAATGAACTATTAAAACACTGAGATGGAAGTTAAAATTTATGAACTCTGGAACATATCTGTTTGTTTCAGATGTCTTTGTGCAGAGGCAACCAAG
Source organism: Schistocerca americana (assembly GCF_021461395.2). NCBI lineage: Eukaryota > Metazoa > Arthropoda > Insecta > Orthoptera > Acrididae > Schistocerca > Schistocerca americana. The sequence continues at coordinate 103,831,616 of NC_060126.1, forward strand.
CAACACACTCCTCCGTTGCTTGCCATTCTGTGACCAAGTCAAAGGCACTTCCCAGAACAACAGTCGCACTATATTGTGAATGAAATCCCGTCTTTGCGGCTTGCTCTCATGTTTCCTTACAAATGACATGCTAAAATATGCGCATTCCACTCGTGACCAATTGTTTTAAAATATCTGCTTGCCAATATTGAGCAATAATAAAGAATAATCCGAGATACAAGGAAGTCAATTGTAACTTAGAACTACTTAAACCTAACTAACCTAAGGACATCACACACATCCATGCCCGAGGCATGATTCGAACCTGCGACCGTAGCGGTCGCGCGGTTCCAGACTGTAGCGCCTGGGACCGTTCGGCCACTTCGGTCGGCTAACAGCGGTGTGGTTCAAGATTTCTGTGAAACTGTTTTCACGTAACGTTCATAGTTATCTGTTTGTTTCTTGAGACAGTGGCTTTGAAGGACGCGGGAGCTCCGTCACTGATAAGCAACCACAGAAATGTTTGAAAGTCTGAGCCCTTGTATTGTGATAGGGCAAACATCCCACTGGGAACCAATTTCTTCCCACACTCGCTGCAGCAAGTCGGGCGTAACTTGTACAACGACAGGACAGATTCGATTTTTCATATCGGCTAAATTGTTTGGTAAAGCAGAAACAGACACACTTTTTTTACTAAAACCCCAGAGAAAGAAATCCAGTCTTGTCAAGCCTGGGGAGTGAGATGGCCAAGCGACTGTCCTTTCATGGCCAGTTCACCGACCAGGCAAGCTATTATCAAGAAAACCTCGAACTCCCATGAGAAAATACGATCTCGGATATCTTCATCGATCTGTAGAATTAAAAAGTTTTGAAGCGTACCAAAACACACAGCAAGCACGCTCTGCAAAAGAACTGTGCACTAGGCACAATGAATTTCTATGTAATTCCAAAGCTGTAAAGTCCTTTTCAACTCACCCTGTATATTACAACCCTGGGTTCGGTGTGGGACGCCGGTGGGGTGGGTGGACTGCTGTGGCCTGTTGTAGGGTTGTGAACCACTGAGGGCTACGGCGGGATGAAGCCTCTCCGTAGTTTCTAAGTCCCCGGTTTAATACATTCATACATACACAGATAAATGCATACAGTGCTTTTTTTCTAAAAAAAAGTTTGAGGGTACTCCGACATTGGATATAATGCAGCGAAAATTGCTTATAACTGAAGGATGGGATACCAACCCGTCTGCTTTTAGCCATGACATAGTCAACATGTCGAACTGAAAAAAAAGAAAAAAAACTGGTATCGGACTCTTCAGTTAACTTTTAGCTCAAAGCAAGCAGGCGATACCGAGAAACAGCCAAACATACAAGAGAATGTGGAATCGAACCTCAAATGAAGCATGTGATTCCCAGCAACCCCTGAACAATAAAAGAAAATGGTGTCGTACACTTCAACTGACCTGTAATACACCTCAAATGAAACGGGTGAGTACAATCGACCCTCAGACATACAAAAAAATACGTATAGGGATATAACGAGAGGAAATGAAAAATGTGGTAACATATGAACTGCAGTATAATTATTTAGTGTGCTTCGCTCATACACAGTGTCTCCTTATGACATATATTTGAAAGGAGCTGTACTGCTAACAGTGACGGTAAGAACTGTGGTTGCTTACTCAAGTGCGGAACAACAGACGCGGAAAACGCTCCTGCAGCTCAAAAAAATATTTTGAGTCAAAAAATCGCTAACTGAAAATGTTCCAACAAGGTGGACCTCTGGAAAGTGAAGTGTACTAGTAGATTAAAATTGTGTATCCGACCGGCAACTGAAACTGGAACCCGTGCTTTTCATGGGCAAGTGTCTTGCAGGCCGACCTACCAGGCACGACTCATCACCCGCCGTGACGGGTACAAATTCTTCTACCTTACAAACATCATCGTCTTTGGTTGGTGTGCCATTTGCCTGCGAAAAGCAAGGGTTCGATTTGCAGCCTGGCACAATTGTAATCTGCCAGTTAGTTTCAAATCAGCCCATGCTCCGCTGCAGAGTCTGAATTCTTTTTGATCTCATACACGTTTGCAAGGGAACAGGAAACAAAATTTTTTGTCCAGGGGTCCAGAATGAGGTTAGTCTCCTATAAGCGATTGATTATACGAATTAAAAACTTCAAGTGTAACAAAGATAAAGGAGTGTCCACTTTGGTGCAGCCCTACAGCATCGACTGCACACCGACCAGCACAGCGCCGCGAAACGGCATCAAGAAGGCGCTGGCCCGCGCGCCGATGGCAAGAGCGGGTAGCGCCACACTTCCAGGAAGACAGAGTTCAGCGCCCCCTGTCAACGCTGACTTAACGAGCCGCCCATCGCTGGTCGGCTGGTTCTGTCGCAGCTGACGAGAGCATTGCCGGCACGGTAGCTCAGCGTGTTCGGTCAGAGGGTTAGCTGCCCTCTGGAATAAAAAAAAAAAAAACTGAGTTAATGGATCAACAACGAACTCAGCGACTTCAAGATCTTTTCGAGGCTGCTATCAGAACGTATTCGCAGCACACTATTGCACGTCCTGTCCAGCGATCAGACGTCGTTGGGGGGGCCAACAACATCAGAACTGCATTATGTCGTTACAGAGATCTCATCTCCCTTGCACGGGTGAGACGTTTGCCGGCAGCCCTGGCGTCTATCGACTTTCGCTAGGCTTTTAGGCTTTTGACCGTGTGGGCCACACTTTCTTCACGGCCGTTCTACGGCGCATGGAATACCCCGACCCCATTATCACAGTGTTGACACGCCTTCTAAATGGTGCTACTTCTCGAGTTCTTGTTAATGGAAGACTGACGACACCCATGTCGATCCGCCGATCAGTACGACAGGATGTCCATTATCAACATTGTTATTTGCATTGGCCTTAGAACCTTTGTTGTGTGGTCTCCGAGACAGGCTCACTGGGATACAGTTCGGCGGCTCCATCTATCGCTGCACCGCATATGCGGATGATTTGATGATCGTCATACGTGGAGCTGACGACATAGCCGCGGCTTTGGACTGGATTGCAACCTACGGTACAGCTTCTGGTAGCCAAATCAACGTTGACAAGTCCGTCGCCTTGAGCATCGGGATTGGGCTACCGCAGGAACACATTGCCCCCTTACGCTTCAGTGATACTGTCCGTTGCTTGGGCTTAGATTTCATGAACGACATGCGACGAGCGATGACGCTCAATTATCGACGCCTTCTTAACCAAATTAGGGCCGGAATTGCAAATCAGCGCTTGCGATCCCTCAACATCTTTCAGCGGGCGTATTATGCCAATGTATACCTAGCGTCCCGCATACTACATGTCGCCCAAACGCTACCCATTCCGAAACCCTTTGCTCGTAGCATTACGGCAGCGCTGGAATACTTCGTCACCGCTGGTATGTTACTGAAGATCAGATACGTATCTCTTACCCTCCCGAAGGAAAAAGGTGGTCTCGGCCTAGTTAACGTCCATGATAGGGCCATTGCCCTCTATGTTAGCTCACATTTATGTCTGCTGCACCGTTGTCCTACCAGCCTCACGAGTCTGCTTCTGACGGCGCTACGACCTGCTTCACTAAGAGTGCCCGTGCCACTACAGGACATCCCAGCGCCCCTCTTTTATATAGGACGTTTCTATTTAGAACAAAGTTATTGCAGTGTAGCGCTCACGACACCGCGAATGGCCACAACTCGACGCCTATATCACGACATGCTGCAACGCCGCCCCCTAAATGTGGTCGAACTAAACTATCCTGACGTACGGTGGCGCGTGGTGTGGAAGACTGTACACGATGCCATGCTTGATTCCGATGTTGTTTCCCAATGGTACGTAGTCGTTCATGGGAAGCTGGTGACGCAAGAACGTCTCTACAATATCCACATGGCAGAATCTCCCAATTGTGTGGGTTGTAATACAGTAGATTCTGACGAGCACCGCCTCAGCTGTGGAGAGGCGGAACCGGTTTGGCACCTTGTGCGGCAGATGCTGGCTTATCTCTTGCGAGTTAGGTCGGAGCATATATCTGCACGCACGTTATTGTTTCCGGATGACATATTTTACCCTACGACTCGAATCAACTCTGTCACCAGGATACGTGGACATGCGGTACATTACCTGTGTCGTGACGGACACAAGAATTTACTTAACATATGGCTCTATTTGCAAGAAAGAGATCATGCTATTTCCGGGCATACCAGATATCGACAATGCTTCGCAAACTACCTCTGGAGTGCCTTTCACAGCCCGCCGTGTAGCTGGAATGTTCCAGGCAGTGGTAGATGAGGTCAGGACGAACTGCAAACGATCATATATTGAACAATCTTTATCAGTGGGCGCAGTCACTGGGAAGCCTAACTGCGAAGTGGTGGCTCTATTTTCATGTTATTTATGTTTACTGTCTTCGATGATGCCTTCATTCTGTTTTAGTTTTCCAGGTTTGATTAACTGTGACTGTTCGCACATTGAGATCTATATAAATAAAAAAAAAAACTGAAACGGATGACTTGCGACGTCCGCCCCGAGCACATGCAAAGAACTAAAACGAACAAAATAAGATATTTTTTTTTTAAAAAAAAGGGCATCAGTTACTTACCTGCCTTCTGCGAGTCGTAATAGAGAAGTACTTGTATGTAGGAGGGGCACGAATAAAGAAGTTCAGCTCTATTTATTTTCTTTTTAGAAATAAAGAGTTATATTAATTTTCAAGCGTTTGGTACAAATGATTTGGATTTCTGTGACTGTCCATCGCAACTTCTCTCCTTCCTTGTTTGTGTCGGTTCTGAATCACACACAACAACCTCAGATTTAAGTTATTGGCTATCAGTGATGGCGTTGCTGCCCACAGAAACGAAGTCCATTGCCTTAATGTCAAAATTCTGCAGGCAGAATAACGCAGAAAATTCAGAGGAAGCCATGCAGAATGCACAAATAAAGATGTTTATGCGCACTGTGTTTGAGAAGGATCCGAAAAGCAACTGACAATAACCAGTAGGTGAATATGTTTCATATATAGACTTAATTTAAAGATATTTTCATAGCACTACTTAATTATTTTCACCAACATAACTGTGCTCTTAGAATGCAGAAAACAAATCTGTTAGAACATTAGCATATCTGCTGTAGAAATTTTGGATTTATTATGACGCACTCGGGTATTCTTTAACAAAAATATTTGCCGCCGTTGTGATACTTAATTGCTGTTTGGAAAAAGATTACATTCGCTAGTACAAAGAATCATTGTTGTGAGGGAAACAGAACTAGGATTGCCTCCCAATATTGTCATGAATTCTGTACCCTAGAATCCACAACATCATTTCCTTGCGGAGAAATTTTTCAAAAGCTAGCAGTAAAAGAAATAATCATCATATTCACTTGAGCTGAAGACATCTACATCTATATCTACATCGATACTCTGCAAATCACATTCAGGTGCCTGGCAGAGGGTTCATCGAACCACCTTCCTACAGTTAAACACGTTGAAAAGATTCCTCTTTTTAAATGTAAACTCTTATTTATTGCGGGATGTACCTGCACATTGTGCATAACTTCAATAAATCATAAATAATTAATAGGTTATGAAATGTACTACCTGGTTGGAATGTTATCTATTACTCGTAATTAATAACGCAGCCCACCACTATGTAGTCTGGCGCTTGAGCTGTATCAATCGACAGCGAGAGGACGATGTATGGGCTGACTGCTGCAGACTTTTTGTGTCATTTATTGGTGTCTGGAAAGTGTCAACATTTCCAAACCAATTCCTGAGTCGCAATGAATGTGCATTTTAGATTTTGTCAATAGTATTTGTAGCCTTCTCAAATGTAAGCTGTTCGATACGTGCTGGAAATAATACAATCACAAAACACAGGCTGCCTGTATTCAAATATGATATATTTGGGGAAGTTGAAGAAAGTTCTATAGTGCTTCGTTGATAACATATAGCCATTCAGTACTTTTCCATCAAGTGGCAGCACTGTCAAATACAGCTCAAAACATTTTAATTTGCTTTGGTGAGCAGGCACACGACCATTTAGATAAACTTAAAGACCTCTCGTTTATTGCAGAAGCGAGTTGCTGGTATAAAGCCTGATTCGGTGGCAGACGACCAGGTGATACAATGTAGTACTACACTACTGGCCATTAAAATTGCTACACCAAGAAGAAATACAGACGATAAACGGGTATTCATTGGACAAATATATTATACTAAACTGACGTGTGATTACATTTTCACGCAATTTGGGCGCATAGATCCTGAGAAATTAGTACCCAGAACAACCACCTCTGGCCGTAATAACGGCCTTGATACGCCTGGGCATTGAGTCAGAGCTTGGATGGCGTGTACAGGTACAGCTGCCGATGCAGCTTCAACACGATACCACGGTTCATCAAGAGTAGTGACTGACGTATTGTGACGAACGAGCCAGTTGCTCGGCCACCATTGACCAGACGTTTTCAATTGGTGAGAGATCTGGAGAATGTGCTGGCCAGGGCAGCAGTCGAACATTTTCTGTATCCAGAACGGCCCGTACAGGACCAGCAACATGCGGTCGTGCATTATCCTGCTGAAATGTAGGGATACGCAGGGATCGAATGAAGGGTAGAGCCACGGGTCGTAACACACCTGGAATGTAACGTCCACTGTCCGAAGTGCCGTCAATGCGAACAAGAGGTGACCGAGACGTGTAACCAATGGCACCCCATACCACATGCCGGGTGATACGCAAGTATGGCGATGACGAATACACACTTCCAATGTGCGTTCACCGCGATGTCGCCAAACACGGATGCGACCCTCATGATGCTGTAAACAGAACCTGCATTCGTCCGAAAAAATGACGTTTTGCCATTCGTGCACCCAGATTCATCGTTGAGTACACCATCGCAGGCGCTCCTGCCTGTGATGCAGCGTCAAGGGTAACCGCAGCCATGGTCTCTGAGCAGATGGTCCATGCTGCTGCAAACGTCGTCGAACTGTTCGTGCAGATGGTTGTTGTCTTACAAACGTCCCCATCTGCTGACTCAGGGATCGAGACGTGGCTGCGCGATCCGTTACAGCCATGCGGATAAGATGCCTATCATCTCGACTGCTGGTGATACGAGGCCGTTGGGATCCAGTACGGCGTTCCGTGTTACCCTCCTGAACCCACCGATTCCATATTCTGCTAACAGTCATTGGATCTCGACCAACGCGAGCAGCAATGTCGAGATACGATAAACAACAATCACGATATGCTACAATCCGACCTTTATCAAAGTCGGAAACGTGATGGTACGCATTTCTCCTCCTTAGACGAGGCATCACATCAACGTTTCACCAGGCAACGCCGGTCAACTGCTATTTGTGTATGAGAAATACACTCCTGGAAATGGAAAAAAGAACACATTGACACCGGTGTGTCAGACCCACCATACTTGCTCCGGACACTGCGAGAGGGCTATACAAGCAATGATCACACGCACGGCACAGCGGACACACCAGGAACCGCGGTGTTGGCCGTCGAATGGCGCTAGCTGCGCAGCATTTGTGCACCGCCGCCGTCACTGTCAGCCAGTTTGCCGTGGCATACGGAGCTCCATCGCAGTCTTTAACACTGGTAGCATGCCGCGACAGCGTGGACGTGAACCGTATGTGCAGTTGACGGACTTTGAGCGAGGGCGTATAGTGGGCATGTGGGAGGCCGGGTGGACGTACCGCCGAATTGCTCAACACGTGGGGCGTGAGGTCTCCACAGTACATCGATGTTGTCGCCAGTGGTCGGCAGAAGGTGCACGTGCCCGTCGACCTGGGACCGGACCGCAGCGACGCACGGATGCACGCCAAGACCGTAGGATCCTACGCAGTGCCGTACGGGACCGCACCGCCACTTCCCAGCAAATTAGGGACACTGTTGCTCCTGGGGTATCGGCGAGGACCATTCGCAACCGTCTCCATGAAGCTGGGCTACGGTCCCGCACACCGTTAGGCCGTCTTCCGCTCACGCCCCAACATCGTGCAGCCCGCCTCCAGTGGTGTCGCGACAGGCGTGAATGGAGGGACGAATGGAGACGTGTCGTCTTCAGCGATGAGAGTCGCTTCTGCCTTGGTGCCAATGATGGTCGTATGCGTGTTTGGCGCCGTGCAGGTGAGCGCCACAATCAGGACTGCATACGACCGAGGCACACAGGGCCAACACCCGGCATCATGGTGTGGGGAGCGATCTCCTACACTGGCCGTACACCACTGGTGATCGTCGAGGGGACACTGAATAGTGCACGGTACATCCAAACCGTCATCGAACCCATCGTTCTACCAATCCTAGACCGGCAAGGGAACTTGCTGTTCCAACAGGACAATGCACGTCCGCATGTGTCCCGTGCCACCCAACGTGCTCTAGAAGGTGTAAGTCAACTACCCTGGCCAGCAAGATCTCCGGATCTGTCCCCCATTGAGCATGTTTGGGACTGGATGAAGCGTCGTCTCACGCGGTCTGCACGTCCAGCACGAACGCTGGTCCAACTGAGGCGCCAGGTGGAAATGGCATGGCAAGCCGTTCCACAGGACTACATCCAGCATCTCTACGATCGTCTCCATGGGAGAATAGCAGCCTGCATTGCTGCGAAAGGTGGATATACACTGTACTAGTGCCGACATTGTGCATGCTCTGTTGCCTGTGTCTATGTGCCTGTGGTTCTGTCAGTGTGATCATGTGATGTATCTGACCCCAGGAATGTGTCAATAAAGTTTCCCCTTCCTGGGACAATGAATTCACGGTGTTCTTATTTCAATTTCCAGGAGTGTAGGTCGGAAACTTTCCTCATGTCAGCACGTTGGGGGTGTCACCACCGGCGCCAACCTTGTGCGAATGCTCTGAAAAGCTAATCATCTTCTTCCTGTCAGTTAAATTTCGCGTCTGTAGCACGTCATCTTCGTGGTGTAGGAATTTCAATGGCTAGTAGTGTAGTTATCCGGAAACGACGCCTGTAACCGCGAAGTAGATGAATGAGAAGAACATGAGCTCTTTCGTAACGTACTTTCTCGATCGGCAACGACACATACAACCGGTTGAAAGCTATTAACACTGTGTTAACGAAACCGGTTCTGAAACTCTGAACCACATTCCGGTCGGCGAAACATTGCAGAGCGCTGCGTAGTAATCAAATTTTAAAGGAAGTTATATTATCGTTTCTGCAGCTGGCAACATGCACTGAGGTCACAAAAGTCATGGCATAGCCGCACGCACGTGTACAGATGACAGTATCATCGCGTACACGAGGTAGAAAAGGGCAGTGTGTTTGTACTCGGGTGATTCATGTGAAAAGGTTTCCGACGTGATTATGGCCGCACGACGGGAATTAACAGACTCTGAACGCGGAATGGTAGTTGGAGCTAGACGCATGACACATTCCATTTCGGAAATCGTTAGAGAATTCAATGTTCCGAGATGCACAGTGTCAAGACAGTGCCGAGGATTCCAAATTTCAGGCATTACTTCTCACCACGGACAAAGCTGTAGCCGACGGCCTTCACTGAAAGACTGAGAGCAGAGGCGTTTGCGTTTAACTGTCGGTGCTAGCAGTTTTGTATCCCGCTTGGAAGGCGGTGCGTGGGTCTGCTGCTGAAAACTGAAAGGTTGGCCGAATGGCGAAAGCCAGTAGGAGCAGGAGAAGTAAAACACTTCGGTAGTGCGTGTAAAATTATAGATGTTTACTGTAGGCAAAAACAAGTTAATAAATGGTTACGTAACTTTGCAATAATGAGAACGTAGGTGCGAAGCCTTAGACCCCTCGTGAGTAGCGCAAAGTCTCTATATGAAGCGAAGCTGAATCGAAGTGTCCCGGCCGTCTGCTCTTGATCAAATGGCTGAATCCGGAGCGACGCTCGTAGAGCTGGACAGCGCCGGCTAGAGGGCGCTGTCGTCGGTGTCTGTCGTAGTGCCGACCTAAGAACTTGCACCTACGCCGTGGCTTCGTAGCTACCGATACCACAAACAGACTTGCAACACTGCGTGAAATAACAGGAGAAATGGATGACAGTGCACCATGTCAATGGCCCACAATTGTTCGCAAATGGTTTGAAGAATATTCTGGATGGTATCAGCTTATGCGTTGGCCACCCAGGACACCTGACATGGTTCCCATCGAACATTTATGGGACATAACCGAGATGTGAGTTCCTGCAAAAAATACCATGCACTGGTAATACTTTTGCAATTATGGAGGCCTATAGAAGCAACTTGATTCCATATTTCTGCAGGAGACTTCCAGCGATTTGTTGAGTCCACGCCATGTAGAGCAGCGGCACGTGGCAGACAATGCCGGTCCGAGAATATTTTTCCTCACAAGCAAAATGAAAACGCCAGCCTAACCTCCATTACATTAGTTCATTAGTTATTAGTTGCCTTCCCGTCGACTGATCGTACACCTTTTAAAAATAGATCTAAATCTACTACTTAGAAAACAGATGGCTTTTTCTTCAAAGATGTGTCCTACATAGTAATAGAAATAAATTTCTACTTTATATGTATAGAAGAACCCCCCCCCCCCCCTCCCCCATGAACCATAGACCTTGCCGCTGGTGGGGAGGCTTGCGTGCCTCAGCGATACAGATAGCCGTACCGTAGGTGCAACCACAACGGAGGGGTATCTGTTGAGAGGCCAGACAAACGTGTGGTTCCTGAAGAGGGGCAGCAGCCTTTTCAGTAGTTGCAGGGGCAACAGTCTGGATGATTGCCTGATCTGGTCTTGTAACACTAACCAAAACAGCCTTGCTGTGATGGTACTGCGAAAGGCTGAAAGCAAGGGGAAACTACAGCCGTAATTTTTCCCGAGGGCATGCAGCTTTACTGTATGGTAAATTATGATGGCGTCCTCTTGGGTAAAATATTCTGGAGGTAAAATAGTCCCCCATTTGGATCTCCGGGAGGGGACTACTCAAGAGGGCGTGGTTATCAGGAGAAAGAAAACAGGCGTTCTATGGATCGGAGCGTGGAATGTCAGATCCCTTAATCGGGCAGGTAGGTTAGAAAATTTAAAAAGGAAAATGGATAGGTTAAAGTTAGATATAGTGGGAATTTGTGAAGTTCGGTGCCAGGAGGAACAAGACCTCTGGTCCGGTGAATACAGGGTTATAAATACAAAATCAATAGGGGTAATGCAGGAGTAAGTTTAATAATGAATAAAAAATAGGAGTGCGGGTAAGCAACTACAAACAGCATAGTGAACGCATTATTGTGGCCAAGATAGACACGAAGCCCACGCCTACTACAGTAGTGCAAGTTTATATGCATACTACCTCTGCAGATGACGAAGAAATTGAAGAAATGTATGATGAAATAAAAGAAATTATTCAGATAGTGAAGGGAGACGAAAATTTAATAGTCATGGGTGACTGGAATTCGACAGTAGGAAAAGGGAGAGAAGGAAACGTAGTAGGTGAATATGGATTGTGAATAAGAAATGAAAGAGGAAGCCGCCTGGTAGAATTCTGCACAGAGCATAACTTAATCATAGCTAACACTTGCTTCAAGAATCATGAATGAAGGTTGTATACATGAAAGAAGCCTGGAGATACCGACAGGTTTCAGAAGGATTATGTAATGGTAAGACAGAGATTTAGGAACCAGGTTTTAAACTGTAAGACATTTCCAGGGGCAGATGTGGACTCTGACCACAATCTATTGGTTATGAACTGTAGATTAAAACTGAAGAAACTCAAAAAAGGTGGAAAATTGAGGAGGTGGGACCTAGATAAACTGAAACAAACCAGAGGTTGTAGAGAGCTTCAGGGAGAGCATTAGGGAACGATTGACAAGAATGGGGGAAAGAAATACGGTAGAAGAAGAATGGGTAGCTTTGAGAGACGAAATAGTGAAAGTAGCAGAGGATCATGTAGGAAAAAAGACGAGGGCTAATAGAAATCCTTGGGTAACAGAAGAGATATTGAATTTAATTGATGAAAGGAGAAAATATAAAATTGCAGTAAATGAAGCAGGCAAAAAGGAATACAAAGGTCTCAAAAATGAGGTCGACAGGAAGTGCAAAATGGCTAAGCAGGGATGGCTATAGGACAAATGTAAGGATGTAGAGGCACATATCACTAGGAATAAGATAGATACTGCCTACAGGTACATTTAAGGGACCTTTGCAGAAAAGAGGACCATTTGCATGAATATCAATAGCTCAGATGGAAACCCAGTTCTAAGAAAAGAAGGGAAAGTAGAAAGATGGAAGGAGTATATAGAGGGTCTATACAACGGCGATGTTCTTGAGGACAATATTATAGAAATGGAAGAGAATGTAGATGAAGATGAAATAGGAGATATGATACTGCGTGAAGAGTTTGGCAGAGCACTGAAAGACCTACGTCGAATCAAGGCCCTGGGAGTAAACAACATTCCATTAGAACTACTGACAGCCTTGGGAGAGCCAGTTCTGACAAAACTCTACCATCTGGTGAGCAAAATGTATGAGACAGGCGAAATACCCTCAGACTTAAAGAAGAATATAACAATTCCAATCCCAAAGAAAGCAGGTGTTGACAGATGTGAAAACTACCGAACTATCAGTTTAATAAGCCACTGCTGTAAAATACTAACGCAGATTCTTTACAGACGAATGGAAAAACTGGTAGAAGTCGACCTCGGGGATAATCAGTTTGAATTCCGTAGAAATGTTGGAACACGTGAGGCAATACTTACCCTACGACTTATCTTAGAAAATAGATTAAGGAAAGGCAAACCTACGTTTCTAGCATTTGCAGATTTAGAGAAAGCTTTTGACAATGTTGACTGGAATACTCTCTTTCAAATTCTGAAGGTGGCAGGAGTAGAATACAGGGAGCGAAAAGCTATTTACAATTTGTACAGAAACCAGATGGCAGTTATAAGAGTCGAGGGGCACGAAAGGGAGGCAGCGGTTGGGAAGGGAGTGAGACAGGGTTGTAGCCTCTCCCCGATGTTATTCAATCTGTATATTGAGCAAGCAGTAAAGGAAACAAAAGAAAAATTTGGAGTAGGAATTAAGATCCATGGAGAAGATATAAAAGCTTTGAGGTTTGCCGACGAAATTGTAATTCTGTCAGAGACAGCAAAGAACCTGGAAGTGCAGCTGAACGGAATGGACAGGGTCTTGAAAGGAGGATATAATATGAACATCTACAAAAGCAAAACGAGAATAACGGACTGTAGAATTAAATCGGGTGATGCTGCAGGAATTAGATTAGGAAATGAGTCGCTTAAAGTAGCAAATTGAGTTTTGCTATTTGGGGAGCAAAATAACTGATGATGGTCGAGGTAGAGCGGATATAAAATGTAGATTGGCATGGCAAGGAAAGCGTTTCTGAAAAAGAGAAATTTGTTGACGTCGAGTATAGATTTAAGTGTCAGGAAGTCGTTTCTGAAAGTATTTGTATGGAGTGTAGCCATGTATGGAAGTGAAACGTGGACGATAAATAGTTTAGACAAGAAGAGAATAAAAGCTTACGAGATGTGGTGCTACAGAAGAATGCTGAAGATTAGATGGGTTAGATCGCATAACTAATGAGGAGGTATTGAATAGAATTGGAGAGAAGAGAAATTAGTGGCACAACTTGACTAGAAGGAGGGATCGTTTGGTAGGGCATATTCTGAGGCATCAAGTATCACCAATTTAGTATTGGAGGGCAGCGTAGAGGGTAAAAATCGTAGAGGGAGACCTAGCGATGAATACACTAAACAGATTCAGAAGGATGTATGTTGCAGTACGTACTGGGAGATGAAGGACCTTGCACAGGATGGGGTAGCATGGAGAGCTGCATCAAAACAGTCTCTGGACTGAAGACCAGAACAACAATAACAACGGGTTGGAAGCAATCCTTCTTCGAAACTCTCGGCGCTGTTGGAATCTTTTAAACACAACATCGAGTTGCGCAAGGCTGGCGTTTACAGGATTCCTTGAGAATGCAGCAGATCTTACTCGGGGCAAACGAAGCGCACAGTGCAAGATCGCATCGTATACCATCAGCGATGTACCTATTCGCCTTGTACAAGTCAATATGTACGCTATCACCGAATACTCTATTTCCGCTGGTCATTTAATAAAATACTATGAAACAAACTCCGGGAGCTCCATCATTAATGAATCAGTGGAAATACGACTGAGTCCCTTATTAATCGAGACGCGGTTTGAAGTTAAATCCTGCGTGGAATCAGATCGTAGAGAAATTTAGAGCTTTGTGTAGCCAGCGTCGTTGTGCGATTTTAGCATATGAAGACAATCGATGTGATACTGACGAAGTCAACTTTCACCCGGAGGAAGCACAGAGCATCTCACAGGCTGAAGCAGGACATGCACTACTGCTACTGAATACACTCTGCATGTGGCGGCGGAGTCCCAAATACGTGAACTCATTGCATTTTCGTCAGTACTCACGCGATGATGCCCAGAACACTCTGCGCTGAAATATCGTGGCAGCAAGTTCTAGACATCCTGCTGTCCTTTCGAAATTATTAATGTTGATTGTTTGGTCAAAATTTTAAATAAAATTGACATATTTTCAGGGAATTCTTTCTGAAGTCATATCAGTCACGTAATGAGTTTAGTTCAAAGAAAGAAGTACGAGATTTTCATCCTTTCTAATCCAACGAACATTAAAGAGAATCTAGGACATGGGATTTGTGAGTAAAGAGAAGGCCTTTGGCAGTTTAATATGGAGGGAGATGTTATAAATTTTGAGAAGAATAGTGTAAACGTGCTGGAACACATGAGTAATTGAAATACCTACACGAGATAAGTGACTGCAACAACTAGACGCCCAATAAAATGACTTGACGGTAACAACAGCGTAGAAAAATTGGACAGCAGCCTATAGTCGCTTTTATTTAACTTTTACGTAGGAAAAGCGATGGAGTAAGTGCATAAGCCTTCAGAACAAGTGCGAAAAGGTAACTAGATCAAATGCTAGCCATCAGGTACACAGTTGTTACTTTCCTTCTGTTCAACAGCAAAAACTACTTAACAGCTAAGGTACTTCCGGCTAGTACGCTGTCATTAGTCAGTGCACCCGACGTCACCAGGTAGACAGAAGCGCCACACTTTTCACTTCTCCTTTGCGCTAAACAGAGACCATTATATTGTTTGTGGGTTATTTTTCGTACCGTTTACGAAGAATTATACCTGTTAACATCACTGTTCTAATCCGTCAAGCTTGGACGTCATCTTGGAACAAAAACTAATTAGCCACTTTCGAGGGCTAAAAATAGAAACATACTGCTCAAATTAAAAGAACGTTCCACACATAGCTTTGGTGCACTATATAGTTGCCGTTTAAGGCAAATTATCAGTTCAATATAAAACGATTTTCAACATTACTATATGAAACGTCCCCTTAGAAAAATTATACATAACTGTGCTTAAACTGACACACAATATTTTTTGGCGCAACGCAATCTGACTTTCAAAAATCCCTACAAAAGAATGGCCCTGACTGACATTAACCTATACCTTTCACAAATCACTTACCTCACAAAAATCTTCGTTACTCGAACAACTGCAATACAGCGAGCGCCACTACTGCCAGCTAAATAAAAGATTCCAACTACTGAAGGCACTAACTACTGATAGGTATGGTTAGCAAATGAAAGATTTTGATAGAGAACAAACAATTTATTTAACTCAATAGTGTTCAAAAGTCATAATATATATATATATATATATATATATATATATATATATATATATATATATCAGTTCATGGCATCCAGTCTTACAAATTTACTGTCTCTGTCCAAAACTCCGCCATCTCACTCCCCACATCCACCACTGCTGGCGGCTCACCTCCAACTGCGCAAAGCTACGCGCTGTTAACAGCCAACAGCCCAACACTACAATAGCGAATATTACAACAATGCCACCCAGCCACAGACTGCACACAGCACAGCCAGTGATTTTCATACAGAGCGCTACGTGGCGTTACCAATATAAAAACCTAGACAGCCTACTTACACTATGTAAACAAAAAAGTTGATATACCTTAACGATATCAGGGAAACATGTTTAAACTGGGAATGTTAAACGAGACACAATCAAGAACTGGTTTCTCCGTATCGCATTCTTCTTAACAGTCTCCCGTTTAGTCTTACTACCTAGACGACATGCGAAGTAAAGTCCTTGTCCTCACGTACAAGAAAATAACTTCTTTGGCTAATTTTGTCAAAATGAGAATAACACTACCGGCTACTATTAAATTAGTAATACGCCAATAATGTTATTCCTATGAACGGGTACTAATTCTGAGATCGTGACGGAGTGTAATGGTAACGTGTCGGGCTAATATTGTTCTCCCAAAGATTTTCCTATTGAAAGGAAGTAGTAGCAGTATAAATTGTAATCGAACCAAGATTCTATCAGTAATCAAATAAGCTGCAATTACGTAAAAGGGAACGGTCGCCAGCCTAACTAGGCAAAGTTGTACACAATACTTGCATGGTTGGTAAAGGAAGTTAACAAATTGGGATTGACTTTACTTCATACTGAACTTCTGTTTTGCAGATATACAAAAAAAAAAAAAAGGTTCAAATGGCTCTGAGCACTATGGTACTTAACATCTGAGGACATCAGTCCCCTAGAACTTAGAACTACTTAAACCTAACTAACCTAAGGACATCACACACATCCATACTCGAAGCAGAATTCCAGCCTGCGACCGTAGCAGTCACGCGGTTCCGGACTGAAGCGCCTAGAACCGCTCGGCCACCGCAGCCGGCTAGATAAGATACAAGGCAGCAGCACAATTTAGCAAGTAATGTACCAGTGATTTGACTTTAACTACACAGGAGGAATATTAATACATTTAGGCAACAAATGGCTCTCAATAAAACTTACTATCTGTTCATTACAGTAGGAGGATAATGATAATTATACTTAAATGATTACTAATGGTGGAGCACTACTGACTTGGACAAGAGGTTCTTTTGTTAGTTTGATTATAGGAAATAACTGTTATTGATACATATGTGAAACTATTGTATGTTTTGTGCTGACTATTATTTGCAGTCTCAAGAAACATTCATTTCCTTATATTATTTAGCTGAAGCGGAACGTGTGGTAGCCTGACCTAGTATAGTTTTGAATATTTGCTGCAAGTTGCTTGTGCTTTATTTCTGTTATAGTAATATGACATTTAAGTCTGGCTCAACTATTAACATGAGTACCCAGAAACTAATCTATGGTAGACTCAGATCGATGATGAACACCTCAGTCAACACAATATGGGAAACACGGGTAACTACATAACACTGGAATTGTAAACTCTATTATTTAAATAAGAACAGTCTTTGAACTGAATTCCTTAGGTCTTCTCTTAGTAATTACACAAGTGAAACTTTAAATGTCCATTTGTGAAAATTACGTGGAGTAATTCAGTACCGTTGCTCACTGAATAATTATGTACTTTAGAACTCCACAGTCAGCTCAGCCCTGAGGAAGACCAGCTGCAATAATGTCCGAAACGTCGGACAGTTTTAGATATTGCCAATGCGGTAAACAGTCCAGGAGAATTTTATTGACAGTGACAACGGCCGCGGAGGCCTACGCTTACGTTCAACTCCACAAAGTTTATGAACTTTTGTTAAGCGAGATAATTGCTAGTTCATGCAGTTATGCAGTATTCAACTGATAATTTGAGCTGGAAGTGGTGGCAGTGTCGATCTCCTGTGCTATTAAAAAAACACGGCAAAAGTATGCAGGGCTCTTCCTGTGTAACAAGCTCTGAAAATTCTCTTCTCGGCGTCGGATTTTCATAGTACAGAGCTAACCGAAGTATGCTGTGAATAATAGGCCGAATTATTTCCATATTCGAGGCTATATTATATAATCTTGCAGTTAGTCTCGCCTATTTCAGTTCACACGATGCGCCCCCTTTGCCTGCCAGCCTCCGACTGACTCACGCCACACAGGAGCCCTCCATTTCGACCTACCAGAACCAACTTTTCTATTTCCGCCTAGCCAGTTCCGTTGTGGAATGTCTTCCCTCCATGTTTTACATGATTACAAATCAAACCTACTTTCCTTATGCATGAACCAGTGTCACAGTGAAAGTTTTAACTTTTGCAATCTTTTATAGTACATTACTTTTGAAATTATATCCATAGATTAATTATAATTACATAAATTATTATAAAAAATGAATAAAATATTTACGTCGATGTCACATTAACGAGCATGGTTATACGGAAGTCACATTAAGTACAAGCGGACAAAGATGTTCGATTAGACCATAATACGTAATATCGATAATAGTGATATGTAGTATCTCCATCACCTACTCGGAATTCGAAATTCTTTTTCCGACTGAAGTTGAAGAACTAGCTCTAACTCTAGCAATATAGTCACCCATTCATTTGATGAATACGTTAATGCCACTTAAATTTCCGCTTGGTTTCACACATAGCTGACTGGAAGAAAATTTTCGTATCTGCGTTGTATTTTCAGTTAAGGTTCTTTAACAGCAGTTTCCCCCAAAACCTACCATTATTTGAGGAGACTGAAGTATCAACGATCCTGCCGTTCTGCGTTCCAACGAAAGATGAAACAACTTGAAAGTAGCTTGGGGATGTTAACAGAGATAATAATATCAGTCTGAATTAGAGCAGATTGCCATGCATTCTTGCTTTTGCTGACAACATGGGAGCAAAACATTTGAGAGTATAGGGAGAAACTTGGGCTGTCCACTAGTAAGATGTATTTGTCAGACAGTGTAAATCGTAACAGGGTGTGGGTAACCTGAAATGTACTAGTTATTTAAATTGCTGAGAGGCCGTTTAATAGATTAAGCCTCGTTTTGCCAGATATCATGATGGTGACAAATAGGTAAAAACAAGATTTGAGGGGTCATCACAAGGATCATCTTTCAACTGAATTTCATATTCAGAGACGTATCTGAATATTTCTACAAGTGTACGTCAAATTGTGCGAATGGCTAAGCAGTTACCTTTAAATCGCACAGCACAAACTGAGAAACACGTGCTGAAGAAAACGTGAAGTTACATTTACTGAACTGCTAAACGACAAGTCTTAAGCTAATTAAATCTCAAACATAAAAAGACTTCCCTGAGGAGCGCATATGATCTCAATCTAAACGCCTAGTGATTTTTTTCACAAGATTTTGTGTTTGTTTGATCATGGTTGTAGCAAGAAGAGCTAGCCATCTAAAATTTTAGAAAGGTATTGTTATACGGGTAAGTAATATTTAAACTTGGTAGTTACATAATTTATCTTTCACTTATATCGTCAAAAGATGCAAATTTTGTTTTTTCGCAAATAAGGAGTAAAAAAATTGTATCATTTCTTTTATAGAAATAACAGTTAGGTGTCAGTTGTGAGCATAGTGCAGGGAAATATTCAAAACAACTGTTTCGCGATAAATAAATCTATTAATATCCTATTTTCGCTACCAACAATGCTTTTTCTCATACGACAGTGATAAGCGTGACCATGATACTAACGTTAAAAAGAAACTCTACAAACACTGCAAAGATTCAGACGTATGGGTATCCATATATTCAACAGCTCGCCAGAGCATTTGTTGATATAGGTATTCTTAGTTGTATCGAAGCTATTTCCATACGGTGTTTGCTTTCCTCCGTAAATGATTTTTCCACACCGTTTTTGGACTGGTTTCCCCCAATATTAGAACATCTTAATGTTTTGAACTGAACCAACATCTGTTCTTAAAAGTTTTGGAGCGCGTTTCATATTCGTCATAAATTTTGTTTCCTCTGCCATTTAGACTCTGTCTTCTAGGAGATCGACTTGTACTGCTACGTTTATCAACTATCATGCTTTCAGAAAATATGGCCAAATTAAATGCGACAGCTAATCAATTTATTACAACACCTCTATTCTGTCTTTCCATCACGGGTTGTAGTATTACGCGTTTTTTAAGTTTTGTATTCCAAATTCTCACAATTGTTTTGAAGATGCAGCTGAAAGCAAATGGAAGTATGCCATCGGCTTGTCAAACATTTGTTTTTAAATTTGACAGGTTGGGTTCCGTCACCCACAAATTTTACTTTTTAGATTGTATCCGTAACGGTTTCAAGGATTACATATGCCAATTTAAACTGAACTCCAAACTCACGGAAGACTTTATCTGAGGTATTTTTATTGCGATATACTGACCCTTTCAGGAACCATTCACTTGCAACAAGAAGAAAATGCTATCAGGAAGAATAATCTCTATTAACACAGATTGAAACGCAAAAGCTAGTTGGTTTTACATACTTTCAACTGTTCAAATGTGTGTGAATTTCTAAGGGACCAAACTACTTAGGTCAACGGACCCTAGACTTATACACTGCTTAAACTAACTTACGCTAAGAACAACACACACACACCCATGCCCGAGGGAGGACTCGAACCTTCGGCGAGAGGGGCGGCGCAGTGCATACTTTCACTCTGTTATATTCTAGAGTACTATATTTTTTCTGTTTGTGCTTCTTCAGAAGGAAAACAATTTAGCTCAGGGGAATGCGAGGAGCGGAGAAAGGAGAGCGTAGCCGGTCCCTCTAGAGGGATCGTGGGAGGGGGAATCTTTACTCGTTTCTTGCTCAGTACTGGCAACCCACGGATGCTCACGCCTCATCTTGATATTGTGTACTGAACTACGTCGGAAAAACAGACATATTACTTACAAGAAGTTATTATTGAGGAATAAATACAATGAGAAGAAGTAGTTAGTACATCCAGTTCTTTAAATAGGTTTTGGCCTGCCGTTTTTGAATTTACAGTACAAATTGGTCTTATTACGTGTTTTAATTTTTGTATCTCGGTTATAACCCATTCCAAGAAAAAATAATGTATTTCTGCATGTTTTTTGTGGCAGCTTCATACTGATTACCTTGTTTCATTTTTATGATTGATAAGATACTGGGCTGTCACTGGTAGATCTAAACCCATGTGTCTGTGTGTGTGTGTCCTCCCGTGCACACAGACGTGTTTGTGCGTGTGCAGGTGTGCCTGTGGGGGTGTAGTTTTGCCACTCAAATCCTTGGAGTTACACACTTTACGAATTTTTTTATAAATGATACAGATCATTCAAACACTTTTGAACATGGCAGAAAATTCAGGTAGTTCCGATTGTGATGTCAGAGGGCTTATAAAACTCTACTGGGATAGTTATGCCATCTTGACCTTTTTTTTTAATAATTGTATGCGCCGGCCGCTGTGGAAGAGTGGTTCCAGGCGCTTCAGTCCGCAACCGCGCTGCTGCTACGGTCGCAGGTTCGAATCCTGCCGCGGATATGGATGTGTGTGCTGACCTTAGGTTAGTAAGGTTTAAGTAGTTTTAAGTCTAGGGGACTGATGACCTCAGATGTTAAGTCCCATAGTGCTCAGAGCCATTTGAACCATTTATAATTGTCTGTCACTTTAAAATTAGCACAACTGTGCTAATTCCACCATCTTGGATTATTTAAACTTACCTCCACTCCCGTATTGCATATTCTTGAATTTCCCACCACGACCACCACCTTGCATTTATGAGTTTCCTGCCGCCGCCAGCTTGGAGTTCGGTAGCCGCATCGCCGGCTAGAGACAGCTGCATGAACTGTGTGTCAGAGGCTGTACACACACACTACTCTGTGGTATGTCTACGGATCTCACTGTGGGACTGGTGATCTGGGATATCCACATAAAACCTACCTTATACCAGCTGTGTCAGGAGAGAGCTTTGCTGGAGTTAATAGTCTACGCAGACGATTTGCTCCTGCTGGTGAGTGATGACAGGCGTATTGAGAGCAGGTAAGGGGCATACACAGCGATAATCATCCTATCGCGATGGTGTTCCACCAGTAAACTGATTACGTCGAGGTATTACATTCTTAAGAAACATTAACAAGAGACCCGACAAACAGAGTCGACGGAGCACCAGTCTTAAGGCAGAGGGAGACGAAATTTTCTGATATCATCCTAGAGAGGCGCTGCAACCTTATAGCACAAGTCGATGTGATTTCGCAAAGGGTATCGCAAATGACCAATAAAGTGATTACCATCGGTCAAAGACGGTTTCACTCACCCTGGAGTCTGATGAAACCGTCTGACAACAGTGTATTGTTCCAACAGCCGCAGTCTACTATGGTTTCAACGTCTGCGGCCATAGAATTTCACTGATTAAGCTTGGCCTTCTCGTGAGAAGAAAGGAGAGGAACGCTCTCATGCGATTAAATGGGTAATACAGAATTTCCTCAAAGAGTGCACTATTAATAATCGTGGAGCTTTGTCTTCTGGACGTTGTTATTAGAGAAAATAAAATTTCTAAAAGATTGGAGACATGTTAGAAGACTATGAATGTAGGAAAAAATATAAGACCAAAAATCTTGACAGTATGTTCTGAAACCACAGACAGCGTGGGCATTCGCAGAAGGTTATGGGCTTCTGCCTATTGTCGCAGAAAGACTGGGAAGCAAATACCTTAAGCCTACAACTGGGCTTATTTACTATTTGACTGGTCTTGGAGCTATCCTAGACATCTTTGTATTGTGGAGAAATAGGATACATCGGCTTGTGATTGTGATGAAATAGAGGACACATATGAATACGTTACTTCAGAGAGCCCACCGCATGTAGATGTAGCTAGGAAATTGCGCGATACATTGACGCCTATGGAAAAAAATGTAATCATGAGGGTTGCACATCAATTCCAAACATGTAATCGAGCTCACGCAGGTGTTCTTTATGATATCACGTATTGATTTAATAAACGAACGAATGTGACAGTAATAGTTACTAACATTCTCACAAAATGTATCAATGAGAGCTTGTAGAGTAAATTTTAGTTCTTATAGTTGGTCTGGTTCTTTGGGCCTAGACAAATCTGCTAGTATTAAACATAGGGCTCAATTTCAGGAAGAAATTTCTGAGGATGTAAGTTTGAACCACAGCATTGTTTGGTGGTGAAACATGGAATGTGGGAAAATCGGAAAATAAAAGAACAGATGCATTTGAGATGTTGTGCTACAGAACAAAGTTGAAAATTAGATGGACCGATGAGGTAAGAAATGAGAAAGTTCTCCACAGAATCAGGAAGGAAAGGGATGTATGGAAAACCCTAACAGGAAGAAGAGATAGGGGACAGGACATGTCGTCAGAGTCTTTCTCAGTGTCATCCTTAAGTTAAACATTCTCAGTTCACAAGCGACGTAAGTTCGAATAACATACTCGAGTCTTTGATAAATGTCACCACTATCATCATCAGGAGTTAAAACCAGTGACTGCCGAGACTGGTACGGTGTTCTGCTTATATGGATCCAACGGCAGCATATGGAACTATCCAGATAGAGCCGGAGTGACGCATGTCCAGAAGCCAAGTTGGACAGCTCGTAGTAGCTCCATCCTGCCATGGGGTCGGGGCCCACGAGAAATACGGGCCCCACAACGAACTGATGACGTCAAACTTGTCGGCTTGTCCACCACACTTCTCGAACTCTCAGCTCCATGCACGGCCCACGGGAAATTAGTATGTAATTCCGAAGGTACCCACTAAATATATTTAACTTTGCTGAGTGCTATCTAGAACTTGCTTGCATTTAAAAGTGCAGTCAAGAATTATTCAACTCGTCTGAAACACTTTGGTGTTGCGTTTGTTTTGCTACAAAACAGTATAAACAGATGATAGTAATGTAGAAACAATGTAATGTAAACAGAACGTAGAGAACTGCGACGCGCATAGCGGTAGACAAAAATGTTCTTCGTTTTCTTCAACGTACGGATTGCACACACATTATGACAACTGGTTAATGTGCTCAGTATGGTGTGTGACCACCTCTGGCAGCAATACAGGCCTGACAAGGACGGGGCATTCATTGAATGATGTCATCAGTCTCACTTTGAGTCACTAACGCCCATTCTTCCTGCAGAGCTGGAGAGTGGTTGGTAGGTGCTGACGTGATGCAGCCTGTCTCCTTAGTGCATCCCAGACATGCTTTGGGGTATTCAAATTGGGCGACTGAGCAGGTCACGCGGTCCCTGCAGTACCTTCCGTATCCAAGAAAATTCAGTCACCTGTGCACTATTAGGTCGAGCATTATCGTCCATCAGTATGAAGTCTGGATTCACAGCATCTCGCAACAACCGCACATGAGGTCCCGAGATCTCGTCACGAGACCTGACAGCAGTTAAACCTTGCCGATTCACCTGGACAATTTCATGAAGAGGTGCTCGTGTGGTCACCATATTTCCTGCCCACACCTTTAGGGATCTAATATCGATCTCTTTCCACCATATTTGGGACCCAGAATCGTGTTCCCTGTTCCCTCCGCATGCGAAACCGTCGATAATCAATCTCCAGACCAAATCAGGACTCATCTGTGAAAAGAACATTGCCCCGTTGTTCGATCGTCCACGTGGTATGTTGACGACTCCACTCTAGACGGACGTCAGAGGTACATATAGTCTCTGACAATAAGGGCCACTCTGCCGACGCCTTCTGTACACCGCTTGCCTCGACACAATACGTCCAGTGGATGCTGTGAGGTCAGACGACAGTTACCGTGCAGTATCGTCGTGTCCTTACAGCCAGTTGACGATCCCCTCTTTCTGTGCCCTGGTCTTCAGGATACAGATTCGATCTCTACAAACTGTCGCTTCATCTGAGAAACGACAGAACGATTCCCATTAAGCCATCGGGTCACATCAGTTTCCTGCTGTCCTCCTCCCAGTCTTCCTATACACCTTCACAGCAGTGAGTCTTGTAGGCATCTTCTCTGTGCCATAATGCACCGAGTCTGACTGCGTACACAGCGATTGTGGGTGTAAGACTAGCCGGCAAACATTACCCCGTGTCCTGACGTCAGCGTTGGCGTGGTTGTTCGTCGACCGGAATGTCATATTTCGTGCAGAACACGACCATACGGTCATCTGATTACATCGTGAATTAGACACAGGTTGGGGAAATAGAGGTTTGTTGCTTTAATTTTGGCAACCAGTGAGATTGCCTGCTCCTCGCCAGAGACGGCTGCGGCACTCGTTAGCCTTGAAGTGTCGCCTGCCGTGACGTACGCCCCACGGCTCCTCTTTCTTGTGGGCTTCAGGCGGGACTGAGTGACGTCATACGGCGCATCGTTTGGAACCGACGCTAACGCGTTCCTGTGATGTCAAGCCTCCCTCCGTCTTTGCTTTCGTTCAGTGTCCAAAGCCCGTCACCATGCTCTGCTAACTGTGTACCCCTAATCTCTATTAAATTTGATGTAGGTCTTCAGGCTTTCCCGGCGATCTAATGACATCTTGGGTTGTCGGGTGTTCTGCCGGATATCAGCGTCGTACTTGCACGATATTTCGGTCACGTAGCTCGTGACCTTCATCAGGTGCGACCTGAGACTGCTCTTCGAGTGGACCTGGTGCAGTATTTATGCCTATGGCCTTCCCCCTCCACCAACGGCTGCAGGCGCTTCCTCTGTGGTCCGCACCCATTCCCTGCGACCTGCTGGAGCGTTGCTGCTCCGTTTTCCGTCCGCTGCGGTTCTAGGTGTTCCCTCTGCGGTCCGCGCCCACCAAACCCGCTCCTGGGGGTTTCATCTACGGTCACTGTAACTGTCACTTGTCCATACGGGTCTGCCCTGACCCGTGTTGGGAACAGGCTAAGCATACACTGCTGTTCCTGCATAATCCTGTATCTGTGGAGTGGCTTCCTCATGGTACGAATTGGCCTGAGGTGTTTACTCGGGTGGAGTTGTCCTCTCTCTGCCACGATATATTAATCTCGTAACAGGTCAGGCCAACGCGTGGTTGGCCTGTGGTGAATAGGATGGCCCAAGTCCCTAATGAGCCTATTGTCGGACTGTACAGTCCGCTCATAGAAGAGCCGCGCCGAATGTTTAAATCGGTCGCGGAGGAAGGGGATGCGGGTTTGGCGGTGTAGCCGAGCAGTCGAATAGAGCCTCGGTAGGCGCAGAGCGAGCTTGAGCGCCCTGTTCTGCACCCTCTGCAGCTTGTTGATGTGTGTGTCGGCTGCGTTGCCCCACACCACGGCCGCATATTCCAGCACTGGACGAACCAGCGCCAGGTACAGCGTGATGCCATGGTGGGGAGGCAAGGCAGACGACGGGTTCAGCAGAGGGTACAGAACGCGTAGGCGCCCTATTGCTCTGCCCCTGACGTCCTCGATGTGGGCTTTCCACGTTAGCTTGTGGTCGAGAGTGACGCCCAGGTAGCGGCCAGTCCTGCTCCATGGGACGGGGCTTCCCATGACGGTGACTGGCGGAAGATCTGGTGGCAGTGGTCTTCGTGTGAACACCACTGCCTGGCTGTTCGCCGCATTCTGTTTCAGGTGCCACTTCGTCGACCACGCACCTAGGGCCTCACATCCACGCTGGAGCAGGCGGCGCATCTCGACTGCCTTCATACTCCGCACGAATAGCGCCGTGTCGTCGGCGTAGAGTGCCAACTTCACTGGCGCCAAGCGCGGAGCGTCGGCCGTGAATAAGGAGTAGAGCAGGGGGCCGAAAACGGACCCCTGCGGCACTCCAGCACGGATGGGTCGGTGCGTGGACTTCCCCTCGTGCAGGCGGACGTGGAAAGTCCTGTCGGCCAGATACGACTGGAGTAGGACCCCGTGCGACGTCGGGACCCCGTGCACAAAAAGTTTGTACACGAGGCCGTCGTGCCACATGGAGTCGAATGCCCTAGAGACGTCGAGGAACACCGCCCCAAGGTATTCCCGCGTCTCCAGGGCGCACATGGCCTCTTCCACCAGCCACATCAGCTGATGGACCGTGGAGTGACCCCTCCGGAAGCCGAACTGCTCATCCGGGATCACTCCTTCTGCAGTCACGTGGCGAAGCAGGCGCCTGGCGTAGAGGCGCTCGAACACCTTGGAGAGGGCCGGTAACAGACTGATGGGTCTGTAATTGGCAGCGTCACGAGGGTCCTTGTTCACTTTCGGGATGGCCACCACCTCTGCATGTTTCCACACAGAGGGGTAGACACGCGAGCGAAGGACCTGGTTGAAGATACACGCCAGCAGCAGATGGGCCCCTGCTGGAAGGTTCCTCAGCAGGTGGTTGGTGACCCCATCAGCGCCTCCAACCTTCCTAGTATTGAGCGGCTTCAGCTGTGCGGCCACCTCCGCCTCGGAGATGGCTTCGGTGACGTCGTCACGTGCCTCCAGGAACACTGGGAGTTGCTCGGCTACCCGCTGGATGTGGTCTTCATTCAGATTGTCATCCACCGGGGTGAATGACGATTGGAACTGGTCCGCCAGGACACCTGCTTTGCCGTCTGGGCTGCAGACGACGTCTTGCCCAACCAGTATTGGTGGTATGCGCTGTCGTCGGCGCAGGAACGACTTCACTGTGCGCCAGATGCTGCCATCCTCTGGGTTGAGGGAGGGATGAAGGCTGACCACACGCTGTTCCTGTGCACCTCAGCCGCTGCTTTGATGTAGCGGCGTCCGCGCCCACTGCGTCGGGATCGGGTGTGTCCGCGATCGATTCCTGGACTATCTCCTGGAAGTGCTCACAGTCCATGCGCCGGTACGTCTGTCGGCGTGGTGGCAGCGTGGCTCCGGCGACATCTATGTCGAAGACCACTGGCAGGTGGTCTGACGACAGTGCACACCGTGTGGAGGCGGTCGTGTGGTGCCTGATGCCTTTTATGACTGCGACATCGAGCACGTCCGGCCGTCCCCTGGCTGGGTAGATTGTGGGCTCCTGTGGGCCCAGGATCAGGGCGCCGTTCCTCGCAGCAGCGCGAGAAAGTCGGCGGCCACTGACATTCGTGAGGCGGGAGTTCCATTCCGGGTGCTTCGCATTGAAGTCAGCCGCAATGAACACCCTCCCCCCAAATGTCAGCAGCGCGTCGACGTCCGCCTCCTGGAGGTGTCCGCGTGGTGGCCTGTATACTGCCACGAACGTGATCTGCCTGGCTGTCGTGGTGACCGTCACCCCAGTGGCTTCCAGGGTTGCCAGGTCCGGAAGTTGCACCAGGTGGTGCCTGAGTGATGCACGTACATAGATGGCGGTGCCACCGCCGGCTGTTGGCCTGTCATTGCGGTAGCAAACATAGTTTGCTACACGCACGTGGACCCCAGGTTTAAGGTGAGTTTCGCTGACCAGGCAGAGGTCAATGGCCTCGTCCTGCATGAACTGGCGAAACTCGTTGGGGGAACAGGCTGTTTGCGTTGAAGCCGCAAACGGTCAGTCCATGGATGAGTGGATTATCCATGGTGCGGCTTCATGGGGACGGTAGCAGCCTGGAGGGCCTCCATGACTGCCCTGACTAGCATGGGCAGTTGTTGGAGCAGGGCAGAGAGAGAGCCCAGAAGGGCTCCCAGGTCTGCGGCTCCTGGTCCTGTTGATGGTGCAGGTACAGCCGCAGCGGCGGGCGCGGGGACGGCTGGGTGCGGCGTCGCCGTCGCGTCTGTTCGCTGGACCGCGCGCCCAGCAGCCTGCGGCGCGGGAGTGTTGAGTGGACGGGCAGTGCGTCGTCCACCTTGGTGGTGGTCGGCCTGGTAGGCAGCCTGTGGGGCTGACGAGCCAGGCGCAGTGGATGGTGCGGTCTCGTTCGAGTCCCGTGGCGGAAGTGGCGGGAAGGCCGCTTGTCGTCTGGTGGTGGCGTCAGCGGATTCCCCCTTGGTGGCGGAGCCGTAGCTGGTGCCAGGTTGCACCTTCCTGGAAGGTGCTGATCGTCCGTTCTGCCGTGGGCGGCGGCGGAATGCAGCGCAGCCTCTGTAGCTCGCCAGATGTGGCTCGCTAAAGTTGCAGCACTTTGGCGCCTCCTCTCTCTTCTTCGTGCAGTCCCGACTCTGGTGGGAGGCGGCGCACTTCACACAGCGGGCCGGCATGGAGCAGTAGCGAGCCACGTGGTCAAGGCCCTGGCAGGAGAAGCACTGGGCGCGCCTCCCCTTGGCCTTGAGCGGCTCCACTTCCACCCCAATTCGGGCCACCATCTGCAGCTGGAAGATTTTTCGGTTTTCGAAGTTGTCTGGGAGGACAACTAGGAAAAGAGGCATGTCTCGCCTCGTCCTGGGCGACTTCATGATGGTCACGGAGCTGGCTATCTAGCCCAACCCCGCCAGTTCTTCTTTGAGGTGCGAGGGCTCCATTTTCAGCGGGAGGCGGCGGAAAACCACCTTCAGCTGCTTCACGGGCTCCGCATTATGTGTAAAGCAGTGTAGCTTGTCGGTCTCAATGATCTTCATGGCTGTGCGGTAGTCATCCATGGTGGCGGTCGAAACCCGGTATAGGTCTCGCCCAACACATTTGACCTTGGCAGCGGACGCAACTGTCTCAAAGTTATCAAGGAAGGGATTGTGTGTGCCCGTCCATGAGACAGTTATCGGCGGTGGGGCGGGTGCCCGCCTCTTGGGTGGCTCAGTGGCCTCCATGGCCTCTGGCTCGTCGACATCGATGAATGAGTTCGTCGTCGGGAGCGGCTGCACTGTTTGGAGCCGTTTGGCCCAAGCAGTGTGCCACCGCATCGGGACGGTGAACCCGTCGTCTGGTGTCTGGTGTACCTCAGTGGGGGCAGGGTCGTCTGCCATCTTCTGCTTCTGGCTTCTCCTGCAAGCAGACTGAGAGAACGTGGAGGAGTCGTCCTCCTCTATTGCTGCCGGCCTTTTCCTGGAGGGCTGCGGTGTTGCCATGGCTTCCGCCTCGAGCAGGTCGCCAAGGTTGGCCTCTACGATAGCATCGTCACGTGGCAGGACTGTGACGTCTTCTCTCGTCACGCCTGGCGGTACAGTTTCCGGTATATCTGTGGCCTCTTCACTGGAAGAGACCGGAGTGGCAGCCAGCAGTGCACCAGTTTCTTCTGGAACTGGGACTGGTGGCGCAACACTCATCGCGGCCGCCGCTGACAGAACAGTGTCGTCTGTATTCAACACGCCTGCCAGGGCTCCTGACGGTACTCGTTCCTCTTCATTGACCACGCAACCGAGTGACTTGAGGTACTGGTGGAACAAGTGGAGAGCTCGTTCGTCGGCTGCTCGTTCCCGGTAATCAGTATCCCGTGACATTCGGTGCAGGATGACGTACAATTGCGCCGCTGTAAGCGGGCCTGTTTCCCTAGAATATGCCATCTCATGGTCCATTGTCGGTTGCTGCTCCGTCGTACGTGGGGGGCCGGATGGGGCCGCAGACGGGGCGGACTCGGTCGCCCGAGCACGTCCCGCCTGGCGGCGATCCGCCACACCCTTCGCTTGAGTAGCATGGTCCTGCTTGCACTGCATCGCTTACTCTAGTGATTCATCTACGGTCTGGGGTACCAAGGTCGTGGTGAGCGGGCGCGGACCGCAGGGGGAACGCTTGGTACCCCAGACTGTAGATGAAACCCCCAGGAGCGGGTTTGGTGGGCGCGGACCGCAGAGGGAACACCTAAAACCGCAGCGGACGGAAAACGGAGCAGCAACGCTCCAGCAGGTCGCAGGGAATGGGCGCGGACCACAGAGAAAGCGCCTGCAACCGTTGGTGGAGGGGAAAGGCCATAGGCATAAATATTGGACCAGGTCCACTCGAGGAGCAGTCCCCACCCGTGAACTTCATTTTCTTGCTGGAATCCCCCTCCTTCACGAACGCGTCTGCTCCTCTGCCATTTCCTTCTACCACCACTCCCGCCAATCTGCCAATCCTCTTATCCTTTCCCTCGGCACTCACCTCCGCCGTCTGGCCACCACCCGATGGCCTGACCTCCTTGCTGTCTGATCACTGGTCGCCCCCTTCTCCCTAACCCTCCTCACTCCCCATGTTCCCTTCCTTTCATCCTCCCCCCTTCCCTGCCAACTGCTCCATGCCTCCAACCCCTCAATCTAAGAGTGTCTGCCTCGCTGTCAGAGTCGCCGACCGGCTCTGTTGGTATTCGTTTTTCTAATCTTCTTCTCTCATTCTCTCTTTTGCTTCTTCTCTTCCATCTCATCAACGACCGGCTTGTCAATTGAGCCTTTCCTCTTCCTACTTCTCTTACTGTCCCTTCTATTATCCTTTTCTCTTTCAAAAAAAAAACAATAAACCACACCAGGCCAGCCATATGAGGCCTTTCGTTTTCCTCCACTTCTACTGTCTCTCTCTCACTCTCCTGTCTTCTTTGGGTAAAAAAAAAAAAAAAAAAAAAAGCAACATGCACACCGCCAAGCCATTCTCAACCGCCAAGACTCCACTCGCCACACCGCCATGAGGAAGGCGAAGCGCACCAGCGCTAGAACTTCCTTCTCAAGCCGAGGGTCCACCCTCACCTGTGCAGCGCCAGCGTCAGCGTCGAGGAGCAGTCTCAGGTCGCACCTGATGAAGGTTAAGAGCTACGTGACCGAAATATCGTGCAAGTACGACGCTGATATCCAGCAGAACACCCGACAACCCAAGATGTCTATTCTAATTTCAGCCACTTCTTTTGTAATAGAATTCCTGTATGATGGAGCTTGAGCCAAACTCTCGTCTTTTCAAGTTGTATTTTATGCCCGTATTCTAGGCAGTCTTCAGCCGCGGCCCATTTCTAAAGTTCAGTCAGACCTATGTAAATGCTACTACATTCACAAGGGACACCATACACTGCTCAACTCGCCTTCCGCTCATGCGTCTCTCCGTCCCTTACTGGAAGGTTACAGACTGTTCCATTGCATCTATATAAGCAGAACACCCGGCAGTCAGTGATTCTAACTCCTGATGACGATGGTGGCGACAGCTATCAAAATACCGAGTGTTTTATCCGAAGTGACGTGGCTTGTAAACCGAGAAGGATGGTAACATATCTGTTAAGACATAATGGAATAGTTTTTCCATTGTATTAGAGGGAGCTGTAGAGAGTAAAAACTGAAGAGAATGACATAGAATGGAAAACATGCAGCAAAAATTGAGGACATGGATTGCAAGTGCTACTTTGAGATGAAAATGTTGGCACGGGAGACGAATTCGTAGCCGGCCACATCAAACAATTCAGAAGACTGATGACTGCAAAAAATAATGGTGAAAGGGTCTGGCCAATTGAAAGTAAACGATAAGCACTGTGTTCACACTTTGTAGCGATCCACTTCCTCGTATGCAGGGAGGGAATATCGCCAGGACTACCCCGGCGACGTTAAGTTCAAATGGTTCAAATGGCTCTGAGCACTATGGGACTCAACTGCTGTGGTCATAAGTCCCCTAGAACTTAGAACTACTTAAACCTAACTAACCTAAGGACATCACAAACATCCATGCCCGAGGCAGGATTCGAACCTGCGACCGTAGCGGTCGCGCGGTTCCAGACTGTAGCGCCTTTAACCGCTCGGCCACTCCGGCCGGCCCGCGACGTTAAGTGATCCACTGTAGTTACGAAAGAAAATTTTAGCAATGTAGAGTAAAAAGTAGAATGCATATAACATTGTAAAGACTTGGAATGCCATTGGCTATTTCAAATACGTAATGTTCTTAAAGTAATTAGCAGTGTTATCACAAAGACTCTACAAGCAGAAAGTTAGAAAACAGTGCTAACGTAGTAGAGTAAATTTAGGACCCATATAATCAACTACAGCTAGAATTATAATAAAAACATTGAAATACATCTTCAAAGGGGTGCAGTGTGTCAGCAAACGAAAATGTTCCCTTCGTGGTTCGGTAACGAAATATTTCTCACGTTGGACACCGAGGTCTGACCCAACACGCGTGAATTATTTACTCCTACGTTGGAATGTTCGGGACGCGGTATGAACAGTACAGAAGTTAGGACGCTCACTTGATAGAGTGGGAAATTTCGTACGTCCATGCTTAGTGCGGCATAAGGGAAGCTTTGGAACGCCCGAAGGATTCAGAGGGTTTCCCGTGACGTTGCGGGAACTTTGCTGGTTATTACTCTCGCTAATTTCGGTGACGAGTGACTCTGCCAACCGGCAGAAATAGCTAGAATGCTTATTAGCAGTAGACAGGGCTGCAGGATGAGGCGGTCTCTGAGCCAAAAAAACAGTCAAACGTTCGCCAGGTAGAATGCCGGCAGCATGAAAGTACCAAGGGTCCAGTAAATTTCCCCGGACGTTCTGGCAGTTCTGAAACTCGAAGATGAACTTTATAAGAGCGGAAGTCAAATGAAAACGAGACAGATGGAAAAAAGTAAAATGCTTGTTATTTCGAAAGTAATCGTCATTACTCTTAACATATTTATCCTAGTGTGAGGCAAGACGTCCAGCATCTTCACGGAAGAATGTTTGCAGCTGCCCACGTATCCCTAATTGTACCCAAGTGTGCAACTCTCTGTTCGAAGGAAATCGTCGGCCACATTGGCAACATGTGGGCCAGCTCCCACGATTTCCATATTTTTGGAGTCTTGAAGAAAGAAATTCGTGGCCGTCGAATTGCTTCGGACGAAGAGACGCACGCCTGGGTACAATCATGGTTCCATAGGCAACCGCAAACATTCTTCCATGAAGCCACTGACCGTCAGTGGGATGATTACTTTCGAAATAATAAACAATTTAGTTACTTTTTTTCATTTTTCTCGTTTTCATTTGACTGCCCCTTGTAAGTTAAATAGAGGCGCGCGTAACTGTACAGCAGTGGCTTAGTTGTAGCAGTCGCCGAACGCAAGATCCACTAATAACAGCCACAGGATCGTCGCCGGTGAGGTAGGTTTGCTACGTCTCATTTTTTAGCAACAACGAATCCCCACCCTCTTGCCAATCGGACATCAGAAGCAGAAGGATGATTCCGTATTTAGCAGAGGTAAAAAATTTGCAAGGGGTAGGTATAAAGTTTTTATTATGTTCTTGAAGAATTGACGCCACCGTGGGACATGGTGACAGTGTGTCTTTCTCCACATAATCACCATTCAGTGTGACACATTTTTCCCAACGCTGCAGGACTTGGCGCAGACCTTGATTGTGGAAGTCTTCGTTTTGGCTATTCAGGAACCGCCACAGCTGGAGAATCACCTCGTTGTCATTCTGAGAACGTCCACCATGCAGTGGTTTCTTCATCCGAGTAAAGAGGAGAAAAGTTCTGGGTGCCACGTCATGAAAATACGGAGATGAGGTAAAATTTGACAGCCCAAAGAAGCACTGTGTGTGACTGTGTCCTCTGGAGAATGAGTTGGGACATTGTTGTGGAACAAAAACACTTCCTTGGACGCTTCTTGATAGCTTCCTGCAACTTCGTCACATTTCGGTAGTGCACCCCTGTGATGGTTTGCCCCTTACGAGAGTAATCTGTTAGTAACTCACAATAGCAATCTCTAAAAACTCTTAGCATCACCTTCTCAAATGATGTTTGGGCCTTCGCCTTTATCGTCTTTAGTGAATCCCATGTTTCCACAGGTTGCTGTGCTACTTTGTCTGGTGATCATAGTGATACAGCCAGCAGCTGTCCACAGTGATACGGCGAGTAAAGGTATCGTGTGGAATGGACTGATACAGATGCAACAGTCCCGATGCTGCTCGAATCGGTGATTTTCGTCGTGCTCAAAATGTTGAAAGCCGATCCCTGACTCCATTTTGATATATTAGTTTTCGGAATCAGAGCCTCACCTTCCCTTTCGACTCCGAGTTCTTCACGGAAAGATGGTCTACCACTTCGTTCTTTTTCATTCAGACACATTTCTTCACTCTGGGAGCATCTGTATCTCGTACCCACTGTGTCATACGACGGTTCATTGTTACTGTTCACTTCCATTATACCTGCTGCAGGATTGTTCCCTTTGAAATACAGAAGACAAACTATTGCACGATATTCCACTTCTCAATGGCCTGCATCACTTGTGCTACAGTGCAGCGACTCTTGTTTGTTCGAGGACTAAAGACATGTACCCGCAAACTGTAGTGATACAGAAGCCACGCAGCAACCTTCACGCTGTGTGCTGCTCCATACTGGGTGATTTAGGTAAATGGAGAAAAACTTCAGGAAACAACCCTTGAGAGGATTAGAAGCAAGAGAGGTCATCTACACATTTGGCCAGAAATGCGTTCCAAGGGAGATACACCCACCTGAAGGTGGAGATAAAAGATGTTTGACGGCATAGGGTGTACTTATTGAAAGCGCACATGCGAACACACCAGACAAGCTGAAATGTTCTTCCTTTACTAGTGTTTTAGTCCACACTAAAGAAGACAAGTACGTTATCCATGACTAGGTGTCGCAGTGGTTAGCACACTGGACTCGCATTCCACCTTCACGATTTAGTTTTGCCATGATTCCCCGAAATCGCTGGGCCTTTCAAATTGTTTTCTTCCCCATCCTCGGAACAGTCCGAGCCCGTACTTCGTCTCTAATGCTCTCGATGTCAACGAGACGTTGAAGACTAATCTACCTTCCTTCCGAAGTGACGATCTGAAAGGCCTACCCGGTTTTGCAAGAAGGAAAATGGTGTACCGCGCTCGGCCGCGTGTGTGTGTGTTTTGTGAAAGAAACGAGAGAGAGAGAGATGGACGACACGCACGCGCACGCGCCATTAGTTTCCGGAGAGCGGATCTGAGCCCAGTGCCTGGGTAAAGCCTGCTATTTGCTCTCCACTTAGCAAAGTGTTAGCGGCTTTCACAAGCGCGCAAGGCGCTCAGTTCTTTCGAAGGAGACACGCGAAAGATAGATGTGCGCGCTGCTGTCGTGGATTTGATCAGTGTCCTGACATTACGTGTATAATCTGATAACCTGAGACGATCACATAATACTATCCAAGGCAAAAAAAAAGGAGCCATCCAGAACAAATTATCCAAATGGGAAGGAAACCGATAGATACGATTTATATGTACAGACAAACAAATAAAAGACATCATATTTACGCCACTGACTGTAACACTTTCTTTATTTCACGACTGAAACTTCGGCCTTAGGCCATTATTTAAATGAGCTGACACATTTTAAGTTAACATGGCTTAAAGCCACAAAAATCTACACTTGATAATGGCCTAAGGCCAAAATTGCAATCGTGAAATAAAGAAAGTGATACAGTCACTGGCGTAAATATGACGTCTTCTATAGAGTTCTACATGACTGTGAATCCCTGGTACAAAAAGTTAAGACAAACAAACGATTACGTTTTTTTTAAAAAAAAAAATTAAGAGTGCATCCTCTGCACTTCACGCTAACTGCTAGATGCCCTGACAGTTCGCATTGTAATTCCGATAGGGTTTTTCTTGTCTGTAGGTAAAGCTTACCTTTATTGTAAGAACGGACGTTCTTGTTTAACGTGCCGTCGGTTGTGCTGCTATTAGACACTGAGCAGAGGTTGACTCAGACAAGGATATGAAAGGTCATCCGCAGACTCTTTTTTCACGGACATATAGTGGCTTTCGCTTGACTTGATGTACGAAAACAGCAGAAAACTTCAGCCAAAATGGACGCCAGGCTAGAATCCAGATCGCTTATTTAGCAGTCCATAATCTTATAGCTACATCATCTCGATCCTTTTTTCTAAGTTCTATGACTAAAATACTCACACTCTTGCTTATTTTTTCTTTATTTTTTTAGTTCTACCTTCTGTGATTGAAATACTCATTGTCCTTTCCTCTCTTATGATGTTCGTTATCGTTTACAATTTTGTCGCTGTCATCGTGACGTATGTGTCAAAAAAGGTTTTCGTTTCTTATCGTGTATTTTTAAATGTAGTATTCGCTTTGCTGTGGTCCTTAAATGATAGCGCGAATATTCGTTCTTAAATTTAGTACACTGCTTAGTCAGTGATAATATAATAATATGGTTCCAAGAAAGTGCTTACAGAATGCAATTCTCACGAATATTGACTTCTGCAAAGTAACTTAAAACAAAAGACACAATACGCTAAAAATAAACTTCGAGACTGGAATCTCTTCTTGGCCCAAGCTGCCCGGAGGGCTTAAATGTAGACAGTGATCAGACGAACCTGTGGCTTAGAATATGAAGATGAAACAGAGGCAGAATCACTAACTGTAGCTGTCGAGGATAACCCTTAAAGAACTACGAATTATAGAAAAGTTATAGTGAAAATGATTGAAAAAGACAGATTTTGATTTTATGGAGCACAGTCGAGGACGACTACGTAATACACTCTGAGACCAAAAAAAGAATACGACACGCCACGAAGGAATTATCCGAATAGGTCGGATATCGGTAGATATGATTTGCATGTACGGATGAACAAATAATTACAATTAGAGAAGAAATTGGACTATTTTTTCAAGAGAAAAAGCTTCACAAATTAAGCAAGTCAATAATGTATTGGTCCAGTTGTTGCTCTTATGCAAGCAATTATTCGGCTTTGAATTGATTGACAGGGTTGTTGGAGCTCCTGCTAAGGGATATCACACCCAATTCTGTCGGGTTGGGGCCTTAGATCGTCAAAATCCCGAGCTGGTTGGAGGGCTCTGTCCATAAAGCTCCAAATGTTCTCAGTTGGGAGAGATCTGGGACATTGCTGACCAAGGAATGTTTCATCAAGCACGAAGGCAAGCGCTAGTACGGTACGAATTGTCGCCGTGTGCGGGTCGGCGTCCTTGCCGAAATGTAAGCCTAGGATGGTTTGCCAAAAATGGCAACAAAACGGAGTGTACGTACCGCTGTGCTGTGATGGTGTCGCGGATGACGCGGATGATAACCAAAGGCATCCTGCTGTCAAATGAAATGCCGAGCAGTATAGCGGGCGGTAGTCAGGCTGGTACCCCACCACTGTCCAGAGCGTCTCCAGGCACCGGGGCTCATTTCGAAGTATGTGCCCAACACCACTGCAAACTGGTTTGTTGGTGTGCAGAAGTCAATGATATTCGGCGCGGTGGGCGCCATGATGTCAACCCTTTTTCTGGGAGCCGCCTATTAATGGTCCATGTGGTCACTGAGGCACCAGTCGGACGTCAGATTAATGATATTAATACGGGGCTATGAGTGCCCCTGTGACTGTTGCTCGATCCTCACTTTCTGTCGCCTCTCCAGGTCGACCGCTTCATTCTTGACTCTGTGTTCGGCCATGGGCCACCCCTTCCTGCCAACGTCGTCGAACAGTGGCACCGCTCCTATTCAAATGTCGAGTGATTCACTAAAGTCTCCATCCGGCTTCTTTGAGCCCAACTTCACGTCCTTTCACAAAAGTTGACATCTACGTATAGTGTTCACGTGCCTGTCCGTGAGTCGCAAGTACTGTCCAGTTGAGCACACAGAATGTAATTCGCCCTGGTATCGACATATCCCCATTAAGTATCCGCGGCAACAACGCGGTGAAACTACGCTACGGCATCACACATTCATACATCGACCGCCAAAATTTTCAATTTTGCATTTTTCATCTATACCTGTCCCGATTTGTGAGCAGTTTGCGTAACTCCTCTGTGTTGCGCCCTTCTTTTGTCTTAGAGTGTGTCTGGATGCCCAGTGTTGGCACATAATGAACACCGCAAGAGACCCAATGAAGTGTGCTTGTGCCTTCACTGCAGAGCTCTAGAAGACACTTAAGTATCTTTCCATGTGAGCTCTGATTTCTCTAATTTTATTACGGTGGCCAATTCTCCTTGTATAGGATGCAGCCAACGAAATGTATTTTTATTCGGAGAAGAAATTTCGTGAAAACATCTAACCGAAACGAAAAACGCATTTGTTTTAATGATTGGCTCCCCAACTCGCGTATCATATACGTGACACTCTCTTCCCTATTTCGCTATAATACGAAATGAGCTGCCCTTCTTTGAATGTTTTGATGTCCTCCGTCAATCCTGTCTGGTACGGATCGCACACCGCACAGCAGTACTCCAGAAAAGGTCGGACAAGCATAGTAATGGCAGTCTCTTGAATACGAGTAGTCAATGAACTGTGGATAAAGCCCGACCGACAGGCATTAGAAGCATTGATTAAAAATTATAGTGCATTGAGAATGGCTAGTTTGTAGCTGAAATCTAAATCAGAAAATAAAATTTAAAAAGGACGACTAATAGCTGAAATCTCTTATTTTCGAATATGTTTTAAGCTTCTGATAACTTTACTGGACGGTAAATGACAGCGTCATCTACAAACAATATAACAGGGCTGCTCAGATTGTATCCTAGATTGTTTATATAGGTTAGGAACAGCTGAGGACCTGCAACACGTCCTTGGCAAACGCCGGATATCACTTCCGTGTTACTGGATCACTTTCCGTCAGTTACTACGAAATGTGACCTTTCCAACACGGAAATCAGGAATCCAGTCTCATAACTCCGACGATACTCCACAGGTACGCAGGTAGGTGAGATGCCTCTTGTGTGGAACGGTGTCAAAAGCCTTCTGGAAATCTAGAAATTCCATATCTCTCCAGCAAATGGTACACCCACATAGCTAAACCAACCACACCACCTGTACCACCAACTACTACATACTGACCGAACGGTTGCAGGTAACTAGCTTAGCGTTGTATGTCTGCTAGAAAAAGGCTGCGCCTCTTAATCGATATACCCGTCCCACGTGATGAGAACATTAATGATAAGGTGGCCCAAAAGAAACTCAAATACAAGGATCTGAGCATCAGGTCAGTCGAATGTGAAATGCAAAATCTGATGTCAACCCCATCATCTGTGGTGCGTTGGGAGCAATAAGACACAACGTGAAGAGCGCTCGATCTAGAACCCAGGGTGTAGCGAAGACAGTGAAATACATGGTATGAACAGTATTGCTTATGTTCTACTGGATTAATTTATTGAGTTAACTGGGATTCGGCTAACAAGCCCATCAACAGACTTGAAGTGACTTTCGTCCTCAGAGAAGTTACAACATTTATAAACAACATTGGAAAAAATGTTTTTCATATACACGGAGGCACAAACACTCGGTAAATGTCATCTTTGACAGTGTATTAGTAATGCAACTTAAAACGTAAAAAGTTGAACACTAAATGAATATAAAAGGAGCAAACAGAGAAAAACATAAACTCTATACTTGAAAGCTCTACGTATTAACAGTTCACATGAATAAAGATTTCTCCAAGAAGTATTAAATGTAATAAGTAATACGAAAATCAATTAAAAGGAAGAATTAGCAGCTGTAACAACTGAATTATGGAGTGCATAAGCAATCACAATAGGATAATAAGAAATAAATAAATACAGGAAAATGGAGGAATATATGCAACACACAGTAAATGTCATTTTATACAGTGTGGTGGTAATGCAATTTAAAGGGAAAAAAGTTGTACAGTAAATAAATATAATATAAAGTGAGCAAACAGGTAAAAC
Source organism: Schistocerca americana (assembly GCF_021461395.2). Classification (NCBI taxonomy): domain Eukaryota; kingdom Metazoa; phylum Arthropoda; class Insecta; order Orthoptera; family Acrididae; genus Schistocerca; species Schistocerca americana. The sequence goes on from NC_060126.1 coordinate 103,871,677, forward strand.
ATTAACACTATAATTGACAACCTTGCCAATAAAATGTTTTCATTAAATAAACGAATTAAATAAAATAAATAAAGTTAGTACTTGACAAGACTACTTCAAACATTGAAAGCACCTTACTGACTGAACTACAGTAACAGCATATTTTTAGCTGCTATCCATAGTTTACATGTCATTAAAGTTTGGAGTCTGCTTGTGTAGGAGACACCTGCAGTGGCAGAACGTGCTGTGCATGCATCATTCCATGAATGTACCTGTTTTCCATTTGTTTATCCATGACAGAGACACTGGGATTTTTGGGGCGTGCAGACTCATAATGTGGTTCCCAGGGTGGCCGAAACGCCCGACTCACGCATTGCAGTAGCGTCGGGGCGACGGCACAGTTGGCTGCCCCCCATCCGAGTGCGTTGCTGGAGCTGTACCGATTGTTAAACTACTGGAGTATCCTTGTAAACAAATTAAATGATAAACATCCCGCGCGACTGCTACGGTCGCAGATTCGAATCCTGCCTCGGGCATGGATGTGTGTGATGTCCTTAGGTTAGTTAGGTTTAAGTAGTTCTAAGTTCTAGGGGACTGATGACCACAGATGTTAAGTCCCATAGTGCTCAGAGCCATTTGAACCATTTTGATAAACATCTAAAGCTCCGTATTTATGCGTGTCTTTGGAATACAAGGAGAAAATCGACAAAATTGCCTAAAATTGTACATACTTGAATGTGCTGTTGCCCCAGACACTTCTAGATGTTCATCAACCGGTGTACAGAGCGAGAATGCTAAGTCCATTTCATGATGCTGGGTGCCCTAAAGAGTGATGCTGACGGGTCAGGTGGTGAGCGGTGGGGGAGGGGGCCTCAAACCCTACCAACATGAAATCACACAGGAGTGGGGAAGTGGCCGTTTTGTCCATAAATTATGGTAAGTAGGATAACAGTTAGAAGAGTCAAAAATATTTGCCCATTAATCAGATCCTAAGGAAAGATTACTAAGAGCACAATTGAACAGTATTTGTTTACATTAGAATCTTAAATTGTATGGTTTGTTTACATAAGGATCATTAAATTAGGCCCCCATTGGTTCAGGCCCTACACAGGTCCAGTATTTAGCATCACTGAAATAAATTGTAGTAAGTAAGGAAAAATTACTCAAACAGCCAAATAAATTATTGAATTAAAAACAGGAGAAAAATAATAAAGTAAATAATTCAGTTCCTTCATTATTTGTTCCATAACAAAGGGGCCAGTCACGTTAGTGATAATTAATTTGGTTTCCGCCTTTCAGCATAAGAACTTCCTGTTGCAAGGTGATTTAATTACATTCGTGGTTCATTCCACTGTTGAAAAGGTAAAGGAGTTCAGATATCTAGTGGCTTTACTCAGTGAAAGGAGTGAGACAGAACAGGAAATAATGATAAGAATCAAAAAAGGAAACAGGTGAAGGTTTGCACTCGAAAAGGTTTGTGAAGTCCTGGCTTCTATCGAGATCCATGAAGATTATGATCTAATGAAGTGCAAAGCAACGCGTCGTCGTATATGGAACAGAGACCTCGACTCTAACACGGAAGATATAAAGAAAACTCGTGACATTTGAGAATGCTCTTCTGAGGCAGGTTTTTGGACCAGCGAAGGATAGATACGATTGGAGAAAAGGGAGAATTCGTGAAACGTAGGAACTATACAAATCGCTGGACATTGTGGCAATGATTAAAGAGAGGGGACTGAAGTAGAATGGGCACATAATGCGGCGAGAAGGCCAGATCAGCAGGCAGCTGGTGCAAGAAGACATCAGAGGTAACAGACCAGGGTAAGACCACGGCTGAAATTAGCTGACGGGACCAGAGAGGTTATGAGTACCGCGGGACAAACTGGAAAATACCTGGACCGAAGAAGATGGAGGAGACTGAGAGGGACGGCCAAAGAACGACTACTGTTAGTTTGGACAACTTAGTAAATAAATAAGTAAGTAAGTAAGTGAGTGGTGTAGCCCATAGACTTAAAATTGTAGTTGTGCATCATCTTGTGGTATGCACATGTTCTTCTTGCGCCGAAAGCTGCTTATTCATGTCTGAAACTACCTTCACTGACAATTAGTTATCAATTTTTGACGTTTAAGATTCAAACAAAAGCGCAGCTTTGTTTGTTGAACGTCACGTGACATACTGTATAGGTGGGTCTCAAATGCTAAATTTCGCACCAGGAATGGACCTACAGGCCCCATTCTCACCGTGTTCTTTAATAATCGGAAATTCTTGCAGCGCTTAACTGTTTACTTTGGACTTGTGGTGCCATGATCAGCGCACGTAATATTAAGACAAAGCTTATCAAAGTCATTACTGTAAGCACTCGAAACGTTAAATTACAGTACAAAAGTACAACACACCGAACCTGGAACGCTTGCAGTTCTTTGCAAGACCGCGATATCATCAGGTTTCCGAAAGAATCGCTGTATTGTATCGAGCCTGAGTTTAGTTTTCTCGTGCGAATAAAGTTTATGTCAGCGTTACATAACCTCAAGCGAACTAAGCATTTTATTACGGCAGGTGATTAGTGTAGAAAGAAAGAAAGTCGCGCTACGTAGGACAAAAATGTGCGACATTTTGCTGTTTCCAAAGAGGATTTGAGAACACTGGGACATATTGTTAAAAATCGGGACGAATGGGAACTCTTGACATGTAGGACCATTCCCTTGTCTTTTGTATGTCCATCCTTTCAGCAGGAGGTCTCTGGGACGACGGCCGTTTACTATCGTGACAAAAAATAAAAACACCTACAGCCGTCTATGATTTTATTTTATTTTATTTTGTCACTACCAGTTTCGACGGTTCATTGCGTCATCTTCAGGCCTGTATGCATAAACATTAAAGATAGCCTCATTCCCTTGTCAGCTGTCGGCTGTCATCTACAAGCTGTATTACCAGAATCTGATATTTTCACGTTAACGCTATTCTTCTTCTTACCTCCATATTCGTTACTAACGTAATGGTATTTTAATAACACTTAGTGATCTTTTAATACAGGTTTATAGGTTTTCCCACTCTTTCGGCAGCTCTTGTTTTATCGCATTTTGTTCTAAACTGATATTTTCTTTTCCTAATATTCAAACAACACATACTTTAATAAATAACAAAACAAGCACAGTTCTTGCCAGTGACAATCGTAAAATCTGATTTGTTCCCTTTTGCAGTAAACACCACCTTTAGCAGTTCATTACACTTACGTAAACACTGCGCAGACGTGCTCGCGCAGGGTGACCAGCTTCTTATTAGCGAGCCACTGCAGGCAGCTAGTACATTACGTCGCTATTTATGACCACCCAATTACCAAGGAAAAAAACATAGTAATCCGCCACTTAGAGCTCAGTATAATTGCTGTAAAGAACACTCTTGCACCGGTTGTGCGTCGCCTGAGGGATCTCATTTCCGTCAAGTTACACGAGTACCTAGAAAACAATGACGTTTTTATTCTGTTGAAAAACTGTAGTGTAGCCGTATGGGTGCTCTTTCAGTATCCTTAAATCATTTAGAAGATTAAAAAGAGAATTAAAGTTCAGGGAGGAGGTGCAAGTATTTTTACAGAAACGAAGGTCCATGGGGTAACACAGCATATAAATCATAATTACAGTAATACTCCATAAGGAAATTTCAGTGGTGGAGTTCAGATTCACCGTACATAGCTGTATAGTAAACATGTTTTTTAATCTGGTATCGAATAATATATTGGAAGTGGTGACATGCCAACACTTATCAAATCCACATCTTGTTATGGTTGGTGGGTGGCTGCTTTTCATTTCGACACTACCCATTTTTTCATTTGGCGCGCAGTCTGGTAAAAAAATGGTAGTCTCCGTATTACTGACCACCGCTCACTACACTGGCTCTCTGCTTAAGTTTGTGCTACAGGGTTAGGTGAGAACAATTTCGCCCTTTCTCCAACGATTACCATTTACGTCCCTCAGTATTTATGTTGCATCTTCATATGGGTTGTAGTCACTGTTTGCCATCCTACAAGCGTGCCTCAAAAATTCGTCCATTTTCTCCATCAGGCTATCTTGACAAGAGCCCTTAAACGCCCAGAGCACTAGTGGATAGGTCACGGTGAATTGTTGTACCCGGTTTCCTTGACAAACCTATAGCGGTTTAGCAGAAGCCATGATTAGAACCAGTCATGTAGGTGCAGTATTTCTTGACATCTGAAAAGGGGAATTTACAACTTAATTGAGGATTTCTTGGTAGCCCGGACGCAGCATGTTATCTTGCATAAAGAGTCACTGACAGATATAGAAATAACTTCATGTTTGCCCCAGAACAGTGTCTTTGGATCTTTGCAGATAATAGTAATAGCAACCTCAGACTTTAGTATGCCGTTATCCGTACTGAAATATTGAGAAAAGCTGCATAAAAATTCAATCGAATGTTGATAGCCGGCCACTGTGACCGAGTGGTTCTAGGCACTTCAGTCCGGAACCGCGCTGCTGCTATGGTCACAGGTTCGAATCCTGCCTCGGGCATGGATGTGTGGGATGTCCTTTGGTTAGTTAGGCTTAAATAGTTCTAAGTCTAGGGGACTGATGACCTCAGATGTTAACTCCCATAGTGCTTAGAGCCATTTGATTTGAATGTTGGTAAGATTTCAAACAGACGCAGAGATTGGCAACTTGGTTTAAACACTGAGAAATGTAAAATTCTGCACTTCGCTAAACGGAACCGAGTAGTATCCTATGACTAGAATATCAGTGAGTCACAACTGGAATCGGTCAACTCATGCAAATATCTGGGTGTAACAGGTGACAGAGGAAAGATTGGAAGACTGGGGACTGTTTCGTCAATGTTTGTCTAGGTTCTTATCCTTCTTGGCTGTTGGGTAGCACCAAACCCGCTCCTATGTCAAGTCAGATTATTTCTACATTGTCACCCACCTGCTGTGAGAAAGCATGGCAAACGGTCCTTCCCACTGTATCTGTTGTTAGTCCTTCTTCCTGTTACATTCACATATGGAGCATGGAAGATCACATAGGCTTGATTGTATGTAAAGTGGGCTGCAGACTTCGGTTCATTGGTAGAAGACTAGGGAAATTCAATGTCTGCAAAGGAGATTGGTTGCAAAAAACCTCGTGCGACGTACACTCGAATAGTGCTGAAGTCTGTGGATTTCGTACCATATAGGACTAACAGGGATACGTAAAGTATACAGACAAGAGCAGGACGAATGGTCAGAGGTTTGTCTGATCAGTGGGAGAGTGCCACGGAAATGACGCAGATGTGCAGGTAACTGACAATGTAGAAATAAGCTGACTTGACGTAGGAGCGGTTTTAGTGCTACCCAACTGGCAGATTAGCCCGACAAAACTTTTAAGACCTAGCCATAAGTCATGAATTTAGGAATATAGTACAGCCTTCTAAATCTCACTCCTGTAGTGATCACGAGAGACCAGATTAATTACAGAACGAACAGGCGCATTTAAGCAATCGTTCTTCCCATGCGCCATATGTGAATGTAACAGGAAGAAGGACTAACAACAGATACAGTGGGAAGGACCGTTTGCCATGCTTTCTCACAGCAGGTGGGTGACAATGTAGAAATAATCTGACTTGACATAGGAGCGGGTTTGGTGCTACCCAACAGCCAAGAAGGATAAGAACCTAGACAAACATTGACGAAACAGTCCCCAGTCTTCCAATCTTTCCTCTGTCACCTGTTTGTACAATCCTTATCGATGTTCAAAAAAAGACACTCAATACAGAATCTGGCGCCTGTTACCTGGACAACCTACTCCTCCCTCACTGGCGACGCGTACATATTGACAGACGGCAAGCAATTCGAGCATTTTCATCTATTCACATTTAATTATGCAACTAGAGGAGAGCTGAGTTATTGTAACAGTAGTCATGATGTCACAGTGATTGTATGAGCTGATTTCACTTCCTCTTCTTAACCTTCTATAACCTAACATGGTACTGCGTGTTTCAGTTTACTTTATGGGCGAGGTTTGGAACTGAGGAATGCTGTGAGTATGAGACAGGAGACTTGCAGTGAGGCCCAGCGAAACAGGCCGTACGAAATTATGGGCATGCTGACCTTTGGATAAATGTAGGAAGGAGAAGTGCAGGTGTAGCGTCTGCGCTATGTCGGAAGAGGTGGACGGGGGAAGGGGGAGGCTGAAAGCCTCTTTGTCGAACTGAGAGCAGGATGTTACAAAAGACGGAACTCTACCAGCGAGTGGTTGGCGCTAGATGCTTGTTAAAAGAAATACTTGAGCAAATAAGCATCTCCCGGCTTTCCTAAAAACGTGACAGAACAGGTTTGACTTAACGTCCAGAAATTGTAGCAAAGTCTGCTACTAGCCTCATGGACAGGCTTTTAACATTTTCGAGGGATCTGTAATGCGATGCTGGTTGCCGGATGAACATTGACTGGTGTTTTAGAAATGACATCAGGAGGACGTGACACTTAGCGGGAAGTTAATTGGAAAAGAGGGGAAGAAATACAACGCATTGGTAGGTTGATATTTGAAAAGACTATGGGACCAAACTGCTGAGGTCATCGGTCCCTAGGCTTACGCAGTACTTAATCTAACTTAAACTAACTTACTCTAAGGACAACACACACATCCATGCCCGAGAGAGGACTCGAACCTCCGACAGGGGGAGCCGCGCGAACCGTGACAAGACGCCTCAGACCACACGGCTACCCCTCGCGGCAGGTTTTTTGAAGTTTCGACGTTTCTTGGTGAGATATTTTCTCAAAGAAAAGCCATTGGCAGGCTGTAGTAACTTTTGAGTGGACGGATTTTGTTGGCAGGAAGAAGGATCAAGCTACCTTTTGGAGACAGAGAAAGTACGAGATGTAGACAAGTAGTGGACAGAAGACGATGCCAAAAGTTACGGCTGAGCTCTCAAGTGGCGGTGACGTCTGGGGTCCAGTGTTCGAGTCCTCAACTGCTCGATCACAGCGTTAAACTTCAGACAAGGGAGCGGCGGTGTCTCCACTTTTCTCACATTACATTGACGATTATGGTAAGTGTCGCTTACAGCTCCGGCATATTATAACAAGCGAGAGTATTGTAGTTCAAATTCAAAATAGATTTCACTGTCCTATACTCGTACGTACTTTCTCAGATCTTTGGGATTCTTATGTTGTTATTGCATACAAACAATCACTGTAATCATCATAGTCAGGTTGTAAATGCGAGATTATTAAGCAGCTCCACCTCATTTAGAAACTTTGCCAACTCAGAGTTTTGCTTTGAAATTCTCATCTGAAAATTCATCACTGTAAAGTTAAAAAATTCACATAATTGTTTTTTAATGCTTTAAAACTTCACTGTCTTTTGAATAAACCATCGAGAAAGCTAAAATCTTGAATTTATTATCACTTTCAGTCACTTTCAATGATAAACATTATGTCAGTTCCCAAATTTCAAATTCTCTGCTAGGACCTAAATGAGTGACAGTGTTTGCATACATTAAATTCAGAACTGAATCTCAAGGGTGTGCCTGATTTATGATTAAGATTCAGTTAAACTTCACTTTCACAAAAGCTGGGTTCTGCAATATGGCTGTAATATATGTGGTGCACATCCATTCCAATTCCAAAAGGACACCTATCGCCCTGCTACTCAACTCAATCACAACGGTAGTTTACCTTTTGTCGGTGACAAACGAAGCCCTAGATTGCTTGTCTGGATGACATTCATTTTTATACGTCAGAGGAAATGTGATGAACACTGGTAGTGGTTCTCAAATTAAATGCCTCTACCTTAGGGCTTAAGTGATAAAAGTACAACCTTCAGATCCCGAACGCTCACTTCCTATTTTATATCATGATAATTAAATCAAGACCCTAAGCTGCCGACAGGCGTTCGTATACTTCAATGGGGACAGTTGGAAATGTGTGCCCCGACCGGGACTCGAAACCGGGATCTCCTGATTACATGGCAGACGCTGTATCCATCTGAGCCACCGAGGGTGATGATGATGATGAAGTTTGGCTTTTTGGGCGCTCAACTGCGCTATTATCAGCGCCCGTACGAATTCCCAAACTCTGCTCAGTCCAGAGTCGCCAGTTTCATGAATGATGATGAAATGATGAGGACAACACAAACATCCAGTCATCTCGAGGCAGGTGAAAAATCCCTGACCCCGGCCATCGAGGGCACAGAGGACAGTGCGACAGTGCACGCTCGCCGTGAGACCCACATTCCAACTTAATATCCACAGACTACATTTGTTGTGCCCCTGCCCATTACACTCATTACTCGCGGCAGACAATCTTACCGAGTCCCGTAAGAGTTCGGGCAATGCGTGTGCATCCGCACAGAAGAAGGTCAATGGCCGGTTAGCCTTAACTATATGAAGATGGTATCTGTTCCGAAAGAACAGACACCATCTTCATTCAACGAACAATACAGAACAAAATGAGATCAAAAAAAGAAAAAAGCGGTAACAGATCGGATTTCGCTTTGAAGGGGTCGTAGAATCGACTCCGCCCGGTGACAAATATTGTTGTGCTCCTTGGCAATGCGTACACTGCTGGCATCACAAATAACCTCAACATCGTATAGATTATTTTATTAATTTATGTAAGCACAAGAAGTATAGGTATAGGATGAAATGCATCCCTGTAGTGGGTGACCGCTAGCTACGGATTGTGGCTCGGAGGAACCCTGGCAGTAACGCCAACATGCTGAATAATGCTTTTCGTACAGCCACCGGATATCATGTTACAACTCAAACTGTGCACAACATTTACTATCAAAAACAGTCTTGATCACAATTTATTTATTCACAAAAGTAATCCGGTATCTGTTTTAAACGAACAACTTGAGTTCAAAGACAAACATTTCTTTGAGCTTTTCGATGACCTGCTTTAGAATATTCACTCTTCTGTCCTTCGTTTTTAAAATTATTTAGACCGTTAGGAAATATTTTATCTTTACTTTGTAATTTTATTTCACCAAACATTATTTTGTGACTGACTATCTGTTTTTAGAATGTTTGCTTATATGCTTTTAGACTGCATATTGCTGATTCACATCCTTTTATTTTTAACACTACGGTTCATAGTATTATAATTCTAAATTCCTTTCATTTTCATTATTTTTATTTGTTTATAAGACTGGAATGCAACATAAGACATACCAATGCCTTTTAAAAATTGTCACATGTAATAATAAAAAAAAATTTGAATGTACATATGAACTTCATAGACAATATTTCATAAATATGCACAACTACTGTGCCCTCTCGATTTTTTTTTCTCTTAGTATTGAACTGTAAGAATTATTATGTAATCTATGTAAATGAAAGTCTCCTCCAGCAGAAGGAGGTTCTTACTCATTGGTAATTAATCGTTTTATAGCTTTATAATTTTATGTATTTTCTTTAATGTATGTAGTCCTCTAATTAAAGCTTTGTATACGACTTGTAGGTCTGAAGATGAAAACAGTAGTGGTCGAAACCTGTCACAGTTATAAATAAATTGTGATCAAGATTGTTTTTGATATTAATATCTATAACACATTGATCACTAAAATAAAAAAAACGTAATAAATAAATTGTGATCAAGACTGTTTTTGAAAGTAAATATTTGTAACACATTGATCACTGTTCACTCCCATAATGTATTCAAAAGCAATGTGCACAATATGCTGCATGATTCGCAACTTCACTCCCGAAGTCCATGGCGAGGTCCTCCTTTGCAACCACGACACCATGCAGCGCGGTACAATTGGGTCCAACAACATGCCGAATGGACCGCTCGGGATTGGCATCACGTTCTCTTCACCGATGGCTGTAGCGTATACTTTCAACCAAACTATCGTCGGAGACGTGTTTGGAGGCAATCTAGTCAGGATGAACGCCTTAGACACACTGTCCAGCGAGTGCAGAAAGGTTCCCTGCTGTTTTGGAGTGGCATTGTGTGGGGCCGACGTACGCCGCTGGTGGTCATGGATGGCGCCGTAACGGCTGTACGATACGTGAATGCCATCCTCCGACCGATAGTGCAACCATATCGGCAGCATATTGGTGAGGCATTCGTCTTCATGGACGACAATTCGCGCCCCCATCGTGCACGTCTTTTGGATGACTTCCTTCAGGATAACCACATCGCTCGACTAGAGTGGCCAGCATGTTCTCCAGACATTAACCCTATCGACAATGCCTGGGACAGATTTAAAAGGGCTGGTTATGGACGACGTGACCCACCAACCACTCTGAGGGATCTACGCCGATTCCCCGTTTAGGAGTGGGACAATCTGGACCAACAGTGCCTCGATGAACTTGTGGATAGTATGCCACGACGAATACAATCATGCATCAATGCAAGAGGACGTGCTATTGGGTATTAGAGGTACCGGTGTGTACAGCAATCTGGACCACCGCCTCTGAAGGTCTCACTGTATGGCGGTACAACATGCAATGTGTAGTTTTCATGAGCAATTAAAATGGCGGAAACGATGTTTATGTTGATCTCTATTCCAATTTTCTGTACAGGTTCCGGAACTCTCGGAACCGAGGTGATGCAAAACTTTTTTTGATGTGTGTATAAAATACAAAAAGATAAGGAAAAATTTAAATTGTAGTTTTTTAACTATAGAGTATTATTCTCAATCTTTTATAAAAGATCGATAACTAAGGGTTATTCTTATTTATTTTTATTTTTGCAATGAGAATTTTTGTATTCAGTATATAGTAAGAAATCAGAATACGTACGTTTTTTACATAAAACCGACAATTAGACGTTTTAACATGCATATATTTGATGAATTTTACATTCAAATGACTTAGGTATTTGGCCTGAACGGGAAAAAAATTAAAAAAATAACGACCGAGACGAGACACTGTAGTTTCTTCTTTTATACTGCAGCCGTCAATTCTTTTATTTTCAAGAACTGATGCATCCGCACCGAATAATTTGAGAAGTTTACCCATCTCTTACTTCGAAAAATTTGATGCTCTTCTTTTCTTTTCCATTTTTCCAAACGTAAATGATCGGCCTAACAGCAGAGGTACAAGCACACTTCTGCTTGTTGACGAAAGTGAGAGCGTGTGACAATGACCTCACTCACCAGCGATTGTGTAGAAAATTTATGTATATAGGCGGGTGTGCGCAAATTCGTATCTCCAGGGAGCCTTCCGCTGCAATGTACAAAGTTAACGGCGGTCAAATGCACGGTTGGGTGACGACGATCTGCTGTCCGGCGATTAACGCTGGTGCACCGCAGAGACATCGTAAACGCGGTCACGAGACCTCGGTTGTCTTGCTTCTTCACCGAGGCTGGTGCACTCGACCATAAAACAACTACGCAGCCGACATATCGATCATTTTTGCAGTTTAGCTGAGCTGAAGATTACCACTGCAAAGGCGGCTGAAACGTCAGTCTTGTAGCTGTTTCCGTCTTTTGTAACGACGCAGTGTAATGGACCGAGATTATTCTATTCAAGGTGACATCCGCTGCAAATCCTAGGAATCTGTACTGCGTTGATTCGTTCCATTGATGGTAAATTTGTAAACAGTGTTTCGAGACCTTTGCAGGGGACGAGGTACTGGCGGAATTACAGCTGTGAGGACGGAGCGTGAGTCGTGCTTTGGTAGCTCAGATGGTAGAGCACTTGCTCACGAAAGGCAAAGGTCCCGAGTTTGAGTCTCGGTCCGGTACACAGTTTTAATCTGCCAGGAAGTTTCATATCAGCGTACACTCCGCTGCAGACTGAAAATTTCATTCTAGGATAAATATGTTAAGTGTTACGGCGATTACTTTCGAAATAACAAGCAATTTATTTACTTTTTTCCATCTGTCTCGTTTTTATTTGACTTCCCTTCTTATAAAGTTCGTATTTGAATTTCGGAACTGCCTGAACGTCCTGGGAAATTTACTGGACACTTGGTACTTTCATGCTGCCGGCATTCTGGCTGGTAAACGTTTGACTTTTTTTTGGCTCAGAGACCGTCTCATCCTTCAGCCCTGTGTAGTGCTAATAAGCATTCTAGAAACATCCCCCAGACTGTGGCTAAGCCATGTCTCCACAATATCCTTTCTTCCAGGAGTGCTAGTTCTGCAAGGTATGCAGGAGAGCTTCTGCGAAGTTTGGAAGGTAGGAGACGAGGCACTGGCGGAATTAGACTTGTGAGGACGGGTTATAAGTCGTGCTTGGGTATCTCCGTCAGCCGGCACGATAGCTCAGCGCGTTCGGTCAGAGGGCTGATTGTCCTCTGTAATAAAAAAAGAAAATGAGCAAAGGAGTCAACGATCAACGGACGCCATGTGACATCCGCACAGACCAAACACAACGAACTATTCTGGACAAAATGAAAAAAAAAAAGAAAGTTGTTAGAGCACTTGCCCGCGAAAGGCAAGGGTCCCGAGTTCGAGTCTCGGTCAGGCACACAGTTTTAATCTGCCAGGAAATTTCAAGTCTGATACTTATTGAAAAACCTTTTTCTGAAATTAGGCAAAAGAAGGCGTCACAAGTTAAACACCTTGTATTTGCCAGGCTTGAACGACCCAGACTCCTTGTAAGCACACAGATATCGGCCATATACTTGGAGGCACCGCTGACACGGATGTGATTTCTAGAAGGCAGAGACCGGCGCTTGGAGAAAGTTTGGCGAGCGTGACGAGTCATCCGAGCAGAAGCATGCGTTCTGACCAGATCCCGAGCGCCTGCGCTCCCCGCGATTGCGTACAAAAGTGAAGCGTTTTGTGGAAAGATTGTAGGACACGGCGCTAGAGCCGCCACGGGAGTAGTGCCCGTATGTATGTGATCAATGTGAGGATTTTGAAACTCAGGATTAATTCCTTATCGACGGATTTGTTGTTATATAACGAAAAAGCAGTAGTACAGCAAGGAATCGGCAACGGTAAACTCGTTTAAGCTCGCGATAGATGTAATTGTAATGTGGGTGAGTTCAGAACAAGTCAGGGAGTAATACTTGAATTTAAAATAGAATACCTTAACTATGTTGAACAAAAGTGTTCGAATATTAAAAAATCTTCATCATAGTTAGAATATCTTGGAAAGGAATGAAGTATACAGGGTGTTACAAAAAGGTACGGCCAAACTTTCAGGAAACATTCCTCACAAACAAAAAAGAAAAGATGTTATGTGGACATGTGTTTGGAAACGCTTAATTTCCATGTTAGAGCTCATTTTATTACTTCTCTTCAAATCACATTAATCATGGAATGGAAACACACAGCAACAGAACGTACCAGCGTGACTTCAAACACTTTGTTACAGGAAATGTTCAAAATGTCCTCCGTTAGCGAGACTAGATAAAGCACTCCCTGCAGGCTCATGATTAGAACTTTTAGTTATTGGCGCATGTTCCTTAGGAGTAAATTCGCTCTCCAAAAGTGGCTACTAATGACTGTCCGATGCCTAATTTCCAACCAGCCGGAATATAACAAGGAATAATGAACTAAATAAACAGTCCGGCGGAAAGAGAGTGGCTTACATTCATGATCTGTTCTTTTTCTCAGCATAGTCATTACTACCACGTTTATATCCTTTGTCTAGCGGGAGTAGTGATTACAATGATATCTCTGCTTTTTATTGTATTCTGCTCACTCACCAAATTCCTCTACAACAGTTTCTGGATTTCCTGTGACGGCATTTCTTCTTTCAGATACGAACGAAATTTTGATAAAATTCTTTCAGGCTTCCACAAGTGTCAAGTCCTTTAAATCGACGTGCTTTCGGCAGACTACTCCTCGGTCATTGTCAAGTGGTGACTGTGGTTTGGCTACTACTGCTGCCCTTGAAAGGTAATAACCTATGACGTCACTAGTGCCCCGGCTGGGTCAACGAGATACATGGCCCTTGCCACGAACTTGTGACGTCACACTAGTCGGCTTGTCCGCCACACTTCGCGAACGCTCAGCTCCGTGCAGAGACCACGGGAAATAAATGTTCAATTGGAAAGGTACCCACTAAAGATCTTAATTTTGCCGTGTACTATCGAGAGCTTGAACGCACTTGAAAGCGCAGTCAAGAATAATTTAACTCGTCTGAAATAGTTACTCGCTTCCCACCAGAGACGGCTGCTGGGTCTCGTAAGACCTGAGGTGTGACGTGCTGTGACGCACACTTCGCGGCCTGTCTTTCTCGTGGGCCTCGTGCCCAGGCGAGCGTCATGTAAGGTAATGTTTTGGTCACGCGACGGCCGCCCGTTGGCAACTTTCCAATGGCCAGGTGCTTCACTGCAGACCACCGTCATTATTGAGAGTATATTCAGACATTTTATCTCCATTGCTTCTCAGATGATGTTATCCCAGAAAGCTTAAGTCCTTGCCGTTCCTTGAAGTCCGAGTCCGCCGAAAAGCATACTGCTACACATTTTACATATGAGCTGGGACTAAAATTTCACCAGTTTTTCCGTGGCGACATTACATTTTTGCTGGCGTACTTGGTATCCTCGCTATTTACGTTGTAACGAGTAAGATAGTTAACTTACACTTACTAGTATTTGCTATTAGCTGTTGCGAAACATAATGAAACTTACACGTTTACACGTTCCGGGCCGGCCGAAGTGGCCGTGAGGTTAAAGGCGCTGCAGTCTGGAACCGCAAGACCGCTACGGTCGCAGGTTCGAATCCTGCCTCGGGCATGGATGTTTGTGATGTCCTTAGGTTAGTTAGGTTTAACTAGTTCTAAGTTCTAGGGGACTAATGACCTCAGCAGTTGAGTCCCATAGTGCTCAGAGCCATTTGAACCATTTTTTACACGTTCCGGACGTCGTTTACTGTCTTATACTAAACTACTAAAATACTTCTTTCTTTATCCTCTAACTTAACATTCCGACTCATAATTCGATATGTGTTTCGTTAAACAAGCTTCCGAAACTATGTTTCGATAGTGATGCTCAAGCGCTATCTTTTGACACTCTGATCTTTAAGAACACTTACGTCGTCTAGAAGTAATTAATTTTTAGAATAAGTAAGTACGTTCAGATCAGGTATCCTCGATATCTTTAGTACTATTCTGCCTATTGAGGGGGAATTTAGTCGCACTTCCATATCTCGTTTTTATGTTTCATTTGGTGTCGTCGTGTATTTTGTTAGCTTATTAGTTTGTAATTTACGTATTTTGTGGCCTTGAAATGATTTGCGGCCTCTGACTGTGAGCCATGACGGCACTTCGCCCCCACAAGCGGCCAGGAATGGCCAAGTGCCCGAAGAAAGTTCCAGGCTGGCTGCTGCCCTTGTGTCAGCTGGCCTACTTCGTGAACCCTTATTCCGCCAATTCCACAGATCCACGTGTCGTCTGCCGGTCTATCAGACAACTCCCCTTGGTACATTCTCGCGAGTTATACTCATCTGTGTCAAACCATCGCGCATTTAGCTTCGCTCTTCTGTACGCACTGCGGAAAATATTACGGGCCCGCAGGAACTTATGGGAAGATTTACGAAGTCCTCAACACCATGCCGCATTTCCGAGTGAGAGGCGGATAAATCTTATCCTCCAATTTTTTCCATGTGCAGACGCAAATATTTTATAAGTCCCTCGACCAGTTGGTGAAAATTTTCAAGCGCTCTTAAGGTGAGATTGTATACCAAATTCGATGAAGTTTAACATTTTCTGTTTTCTATTCCATAATGTACTTTAGACTCTCCTGAACATTTTCGTACATCACATACTCAAAAAACAGACAATTTGAAGACCGTCAAAGAATACCTTTAAATTTCACATGCCACTGACAATTTTCACCACTTTGTATACATTGGTAGAGTTGAACAGTGATATCTTGAGTAAAACACTTTCTGGAACGCTATGAACTGTCTTGTTCTGATGCCACTGCTACGTCTCAGAAGTTGCATCGCTAATAAACAAATTAGTCCTTTCACCTGATTCTATTTTTTTTACAAAATAATGTGCTAGCCAGTAATAAATGTAGCGTAATTGCATGTATTGTTCTTTTATACGTATATAAAATGACTAAGAGTAAGGAAAATGCTAATTTGCTGGTAACAGATACATCAGATCTGAATTTGGGTCTGAAACTGTAGAAAAGACATGTGCAAACAGTGAAGGAAGAGTAAATGACCAGAATAACGCTTCTGAAGTCCCAAGCCCTGTAGTGATGGTGTAAATACAGGCAAGTCGAAGTTTCTGGTAACCTAGGCCCATTTACTCATGAATGTTATCTTCCTTTGGTTGTAATGCAGGCAATCAAACTTAGAGATTTGACAAATCCATAACTACTAAAAAATATTTGCATGTGTGGACCTAGAATATAAACGTTCCTTTCAATACGTTATGTGGTGCCATGTCCCTAAAAATATTTTTGTTGGCCCCAAGTTAGCAGTGTCTGATGCTGTAATAAAATTTAACGGTCGGGACTATAAAAGGTTAAAAGTACTGGAGAAGTTGGATTGACATTAGGGCAGAGCACAGCTAGAAGACTGAGACAACTGGATGTACTTCGTGAGCGTCAGACAGAGTTTTCTGCTCAGAAATTGCAGAAGATGCAAGAAATAAAAGAAGACAAGCACTGGTCGATTGTGAAACTGAAGAGGACGCAGAATATGGGCTAGGCCAGCTCTATTGCATAAAGGAATCAGAATTGTAAATCATTCTAAAAGTTAGCAGTTAAAAATCTTTGTGATATACGAGGACCCATTTTCTAAAAAGTACTGAAGTTACGTAAATGCATGAAATTTTCACAACATGCCAAAATAAGATTCAATACATGTAGAACAAGAACAAGAATTTTCCTATACTGTTTCGTTTTTATGTTCATTTATTTACAAAATTCTGCCAGAAAAATTAAATGTTCGAAAAAAATGCCATGACACACCTCATAATACAATGTTTGCAATAATTCTAGTCCAATATATCTACAAAAGTACATCCATTAATTACAAAAAATTAGAAGTTGGTGCCGCGCGGGATTAGCCGAGCTGTCTAGGGCGCTGCAGTCATGGACTGTGCGGCTGATCCCGGCGGAGGTTCGAGTCCTCCCTCGGGCATGGGTGTGTGTGTTTGTCCTTAGGATAATTTAGGTTAAGTAGTGTGTAAGCTTAGGGGCTGATGACCTTAGCAGTTAAGTCCCATGAGATTTCACACATATTTGAACATTATTTTTCTTTTAGAAGTTGGTGTGTTAAAATATTCCAAAATAATGCGTCACAAAATCTGGCAATTTAACGTTGGCAGCAGAGAACATACAGTCTCCAGCTAACACCGTTGCACATTCACTAACTTGCACTGCCTATCACAGCTCCTACCTCTACTAGCGCATGCAACAGTCTGCATAGACCAGAAAGTCCGCATCATTTGCATATCCGTCAATCTGTCGTTGTCAACATAACAAAAATGCATTTACCGTACATATTACCACTGAAAGCACAAATCTAAATACATCACACAGCTCCCGCTTATGCTGTATTCATGTGGCATGTTACAGCATCCTATTTCATCGAGATTTGTTGGGAATTGTGGGATACTATCTGTCACCTGTCATTACTGCTGCCACAGGTTTTACGCATATCAATCTGGACAACAATCTGAACAACTTTTAGATGCTGTTCTTGAGTATTTGCTGAGGCACTTTAATTAAAGGCAAGTAAATTTGTTTTTGCAAACGGCCTGCCTTGAGCAACACACTTTCTTCTTTGCTTTTATTGCCTAGACGTATTTGCTGCAGTTTTATCGTCTCGGTAGGCTTTCATTTTATTTCTATTAACTGACAGTGAAAAACGCTCTTAACTATTTGTAAACATATAAACTGGAGTTTTTAAAAACGTATTTACGTATTTGAAAAACAAAGTTTTTTACTTGTACATTGTTACTATATGCTGTGGTTTTCTTGTTTTTTTTGTTTTGCATGAATAGCTGTTTTCCATTCATAGTTCGTCATCTCCAACCACATAGAACTTCTCTCTACCTCTCTCTCTTTCTCTCACTCTCTCTCTCTCTCTCTCTCTCTCTCTCTCTCTCTCTCTCTCTCTGTCTCTCTCTTTCTCTCTCTCTCTCTGTGTGTGTGTATGCGTGTGTGTGTGCGCGTGCACGAACAATATGTTTCACTTACTTGTCCTGGTTTCTCTTATCTTCACTGTAAAAACTCCACTGTCTATAGAAACAAGACGATGGACAGTTGAACAGTTAAATGTGTTCTGAGTGAATGTTTTGAACCTCCGTGTAGTATATCTGCCATTGTCTGTGTGTGTGTGTGTGTGTGTGTGTGTGTGTGTGTGTATATGAGCGTTTATGGGTTAGTGTTGTCTTAGCTCCTTTGAGGGCAGAGACCAGAGTTCCATTGCAGAGACCTGTGTATTTGTTTATCACTTGCTATCCCTTAACCACAGCTTTTCGTACTTAATAGTTTCCTTCACTTATTAATTTTTATGGGGGGCTCTTCCTGCATGAATTTTTAAACCACTGTTGTCTGTTGGGCTGTGTTTTATGTCCCTATGATGCTCAGCAATTTTAGAATGGCAACTGTTACTTTCTAATTCTCTCCTGCGTTCCGTGCATCTCTTATTAAAGTTTCTGCTTGTTTTCTAACACAAATTGATTTCTGTCCTGGCATGTTAGTTGGTACATACCAAATGTATTGTGTTCGTCTATGATTGTAATGGTTGCCCTTAGTTTTCGCTGTATTGAGTTACCTTTTATGTACACTATTTTTAGTCCTTGTTTTCTGAGTATGTTGCCTATTCTGTGGGCTTCTTTGTAGATCGTAAGTGAAAGTGTACTATTTCCTCGTTGTGAGCATTTGTTGTTCATGTGTGCTTGTGTTTGTGTTTTGTGTTTGGTGTTATATGTATTCATATTCTGTGTATTTGTGTTCTGTGTGGCTCTGTTTCCATGTTGGTGACGAACTGTGTGTTTTATGTGCTAGGCGCTACCTTTAGGGTTTTTTTTTTTCTTTTCGTTTCGTGATTTTGGTTGTCTATAATGTTTGTGTCATATCCATTCTGCACAGCTATTATTTTGATTATCTATAACTCATTTTTATAGTTGTCTTCACCGAAAGGGGCTTAGTTCAGTTTCTGCAGCATGTACTGAAAACTGTCTAGTTTGTGTGCGACCAGGTAATTCAAGTATTTGTGTACGACTGTGCTGGAAATAGTGACTTTCCTGAATGTGGAGAATTGGTGTTGATTGGTGCATCTGTGTACTGTGACATCAGGAAAATTTAACATTTTGTCATTTTCCGTTTCTATGGTGAATTTTACTTTTGTGTGAACTGTGTGTAAGTCATTGTGTAATTGTTGAATGTGACTGGGAGTTTCATCTAGATGGCATATGACATATATACAGTGACACTAATATACCACCCTCTATTATTTGAGCCTTACTAGGGCCTCCCGGACGGTAGACCGTTCGCCTGGTGCAAGTCTTTCGAGTTGACGCCACTTCGGCGACTTGCGTGTAGATGGGAATGAAATGATGATGATAAGGACAACACAACACCCAGTCCCCGAGCGGAGAAAATCTCGGACTCAGCCGGGAATCGACCCCTGGACCGTTAGGTATGACATTCCGTTGCGCTGAGCACTCTGCTACCAGGGGCGGACCACTGACTGGTGATCTCATAGGAAGCCTACTTGTTGTGAGTAGAACTGGTTGTCAAATGAGAAATAGATTTGCTATGTGATTAGTTTCAGAACGTTTGTTATTTCTTTTATGTGTGGTTTTGGAATGTCTTTCCGACACTGTAATTGCTGTTTGCTGATGTTTATAGTTTCTGTGGTGGGGATACTCGTTTTCATGGACGTGATGTCAAACAACGTGAGGTTTGCTGTTGTGGGCATGTTGATCAATTAATTTTTTTTATCAGCTCTTCAGTGTTGTGTTCCTTTGTGATGCTTATGTATGCATAATGTTTCTGTAAGTATGTCTGTATTTGTCTGGGTAAGTAATATCTGGGCCGCTTTTGAAATTTCCAACTGGGCATGCTGAAATAGGCTGTTTCCGGAGTTTAAGCAGGTTGTTCAGCGTGGGTACCTTAGAGTTCCTTTGTTTCAGCTACTTCACTTTCTGTTTTGCGAATATGTGTGAGATTTGTTTTTGAAGTGTCTGTATTTTTCTGGTGTCTTTGTGTTGGATCACTGGTTAGCCTTGTTACGTTACTGTCTTCCATAAATTTTAGGGTTTTATTTTTGTATATGCTCTTTTCTTACTTTCATGTTGTTGCCCTTGTTTGATTTCATGATGAGAGCACAGTTTTTTGCAACTTTGCTCATTATTTTGCTCGGTGGGTACCAGTATGTCATTTTTGGTTTCCTTTATTATCCATCTACTTTCTTCTGAAAGCAGGGGTGTATATAAATTTTTATTATGAGTGCAGATGTTCGTTCAGATTCGTACTGCAAATATCAGCAGCGGAACTGTGATAATATGTTTCAACGTTTAGAACTGGAACACAAGTTGCACCTACTAAAGATTTTGATGGAAGTGAATGGAAATGTAGTAGAAATGTTGCTAAACTTATTGATGTAGATTGAAATTGCTGCGTAAATAGCGAGTATTTAATGTCTGTGAACTGCATGTTGCACGACAATGCACTTCCAAAAGTTTCTCTCTCAGGATAATTACCCATATATTGCTTAACATTTCAAAACAGTCAGCATCCTTAAGCTACTTCGGTCAACAAGTGAAGAAATGTCATCTTTTGCAAATGGAATTGGAAATGGAAAAATGTTAACACAATCGTACCTATCTTCTGAGGAGACTACATCAGACTGAGATCAAGAAGTAAAATAGTTTGGTTGCTTTTCTTTGAAAAAAATGTTTTAACTGATGCCTTCAAAGATCTTTTTCGAGCTTTCAGCTTCCTGATAGTTCCTAAAAAGAGGTAATAAACATGTGAAATGTTCGGTGTGGAAACGTTGTGGCAATGTAGGTCTAAAATAGTCATAGATACTGTGGGTTAAAGTAAAAGAATAAAAGTAGCATAATTAAAGTGATTTTCTATAACATATGTTTTCTAATGCATAATCTGAAAAATGAGAAATTACACAATATGAAAAGTTTAAAATTTCCACAGACTGACATTGGTAATAATCCAAAAGCTAGGTTAATTCGGGCACAATGCATCACTGCAGTTTTTTTTAATTACTACAAGGTGACTATTAACTGTGAAGGTATTAGTATAACAGTCAGTAGATTATTTCTTTCTTTTACCTGTATGGTGAACTGAACAGCGTGAGTGGGATGTGACGAGACGTGTTTCCACACCTTACACTTCTATTTTGAATTTTTTGCAATTAAATACCTCAGTTCACATGTAATTCGCTGGATTTTTATTTAAAATCGAAAAGATTCCGTATCTAAGTAAATGTAGTAGACATTAACATACCATTCCCTTTTCTTTCACACTCCCATGGTGGCGATCCAAGCAATTAAATCGCTTCATAGGTCATTGTTTTTGTCAAGTAACCCTGGAGTTTCTTGTCTTGTACGTAGAGGGCCACTGCATGCACGCAACGTAACATTGCTATAAAGCTTGGCCAACTTTTCTTGCAGCAATGCCCCTTAGTACTGATCAGAACTCGTCGACAGAATTCGGAAGCTTTCGTGACGCCTGCTATCATGCCTGCCAGTCTACGCGAGCTGAAAGTAAGCGGCACAGCACTAGTTGTCACACCGTGAACTACTTGTCATTGAACTGTGGGATTAATTTAATTTCGTTTCATATTCATAGTAACAAATAAGTACCACATGTGAACATGAGCATTGCTATAACACTCTCTCACGAAACGTTGTTACTTCCACGCGTCCTTTCCATCACAGCAAGTGGCCATGAAACGGGAGCTGCAAATGTTGTCACCACTGTGGGACATTCCTCCTCTCCCCCCTCCCCCCTCGTAATAAATGTTCAAATGCCTCTAAGCACTATGCGACTTAACATCTGAGGTCATCAGTCCGCTTGACTTAGAACGATTTAAACCGAACTAACCTACGGACATCACACACATCCATGTCCGAGGCAGAATTTGAACCTGCGACCTTAGCAGCAGTTCGGTTCCGGACTGAGGCGCCTAGAACCGCTCGGCCACAGCGGCCGGCCCCCTCGTAATATTCCATTCAATAAATTAGATGTTATTGGCTTATGGCAGAAGAGCAGGTCTGACTTACAGGATTTACGTTGTTTCTGTTCCGGCATAACCACAAACGAAGAGGCGGCACGCAAGAACAGAGAAAGCTGTGAAGAAAGGGCGGCCAATGCTTCGCGGAATCGGACTGCGTCGCACCAGGCGCGCCCCATGCAGCTCCTGGTAGCCTCGCCGCTCAGATCGGCCTGAGCCTGCAACATGTGTAGTGCTTTGCTCTCAGATTGTCTTATTTTCTGGAAATAAAACTACTAATGTTATTTGATTGAATTTTTGTATAGCTATTCGAGAACGCTGCATCCCGTAGGCACCCTATTAGCGATGTGTGGGCACGACACCACAGTGTTTCTGTATTCAACAGGTTTCAATCTCCTTCACAGTGTTATTAATTTTTGCTGTTTTCTGGTTGAACATAATTTGAAGATACTCTCAAAACTGCGTATTTTAATGAATAATTTGTAAATGTAGTATACCAGGGAAAGGATCGGCAGTTGTTTGGAACTACACTACTGGCCATTAAAATTGTTACACCAACAAGAAATGCAGGTGATAAACGGGTATTCATTGGCCAAATATATTATACTAGAACTGACATGTGATTACATTTTCACGAAATTTGGGTGCATAAACCCTGAGAAATCAGTACGCCTGGGCATTGAGTCAAACAGAGCTTGGATGGCGTGTACACGTACAGCTGCCAACGCAGCTTCAACACGATACCACAGTTAATCAAGAGTAGTGACTGGCGTATTGTGACGAGCCAGTTGCTCGGCCACCATTGACCAGACGTTTTCAATTGGTGAGAGATCTGGAGAATGTGCTGGCCAGGGCAGCAGTCGAACATTTTTTGTATCCACAAAGGCCCGTACAGAACCTGTAACATGCAGTCGTGCATTACCTTGCTGAAATGTAGGGTTTCACAGGCATCAAATGAAGGGTGGAGCCACGGGTTGTAACACATCTGAAATGTAACGTCCCCTGTTCAAAGTGCCGTCAATGCGAACAAGAGGTGACCGAGACGTGTAACCAAAGGCCCCCATACCATCACGCCGGGTGTTACGCTAGTATGGCGATGACGAATACATGCTTCCAACGTCCGTTCACCGCTATGTCGCCAAACACGGATGCGACCCTGAACCTGGATTCATCCGAAAAAATGATGTTTTGCCATTCGTGCACCCAGGTTCGTCGTTGAGTACACCATCGCAGGCACTCCTGTCTGTGATGTAGCGTCATGGGTAACCGCAGCCATGGTCTCCGAGCTGAAAGTCCACGCTGCTGCAAACGTCGTCGAACTGTTCGTGCAGATGGTTGTTGTCTTGCAAACGTCCCCATCTGTTGACTCAGGGATCGAGACGTGACTGCACGATCCGTTACAGCCATGCGGATAAGATGCCTGTCATCTCGACTACTAGTGATACGAGGCCGTTGGGATCCAGCACGGCGTTCCGTATTACCCTCCTGAACCCACCGATTCCATATTCTGCTAACAGTCATTCGATCTCGACCAACGCCAGCAGCAATGTCGCGATACGATATACCGCAATCGCGATAGGCTACAATCCGACCTTTATCAAAGTCGGAAACGTGATGGTATGCATTTCCTCTCCTTACACAGGGCATCACAACAACGTTTCACGAGGCAACGCCGGTCAGCTGCTGTTTGTGTATGAGAAATCGGTTGGAAACTGGTGAACGAAAATAGTTGTGCACTCTGCTACATCCCTAATAACCATGTGTTAAAATTTCCTAGCCTAGGTTTCAAAACCCCGAGAAAACCATCCCCAAGGACATTTGTGCAGAGAGGACAATCGTGGTTGAAGAGAAGGACAGCATACATTGAGACAGAAAGGGACAGCGCAAAGGGAGATAAAAGGACTGGGACGAGGATATTGGCAGTGGGACATTGAAAGTGAGAGAGGAAAAGAGATTGGAAAGAAAGAGTAAGAGAAAGGTACGAAGACAGTGACAGCAGGAGAGAGATAGGAGAAAATGTCACGTTGTAGTGTCGCCATCGGCGCCAAACTTGTGTGAATGCTGTGAAAAGCTAATCATTTGCATATCACAACATCTTCTTCCTGTCGGTTAAATTTCTCGTCTCTAGCACGTCATCTTCGTGGTGTAGCAATTTTAATGGCCAGTAGTGTATTACCAAAAACTAGTACACTTCGACACACGCTCTCCCATGCACTTCACAGTGGTTTGTACAGTATAGATGTAGATGTGAGTGAAATGATAGCAGACTTATAGATTTAGGTATATCAAACTATTAGATGGCTTCTTTATGGCCTTCCCCTTCCAGTAAGCATGGTAATTATGTCCCTGTCTTTAAGTGGAAATGAACCATTTCGCGTTCACTTACGAAAATTATTCTACCAGCTGAGAAATACTCCTGTCAAGGCACAGAAAAGGTGAAGATGCTACCCTATAAGTGACTTTGACACAAAGGTAGTAAACCAGCTGTTTCAGTCCTCATTCCACATTCCTCACCAGACATTTTGGCATATGAACATACTAGCGCTCTTTTAAAACAGAACATTCTATATCCTTTTCCCCTTGTCTCTTTTTGCACTGAAGCCTTCATACTCAGCGTCTACCTGTCAATGCCACTTCTCCTTCTCCTCCCCAATGACATTTTCTCCTATCTGTCTCCTGCTGTCACTGTCTTCATACCTTTCTCTTACTCTTTCTTTCCACTCTCTTTTCCTCTCTCACTTTCAATGTCCCACTGCCAATATCCTCGTCCCAATCCTTTTCTCTCCCTTTGCACTGTCCCTTTCTGTCTCAATGTATGCTGTCCTTCTCTTCAACCACGATTGTCCCCTCTGCACAAATGTCCTTGGGGATGGTTTTCTTGGGGTTTTGAAACCTAGGCCAGGAAATTTTAACACATGGTTATAAGGGATGTAGCAGAGTGCACAACTCTTTTCGTTCACCAGGCGGGGAAGGGGGTGGGGGTGGGGGTCCAGAACACACTCCCCTCCCCCCAAGCCTATGCATGGTGTGCACTCACCTCTCATTTTCATTTTCTCTTTTACTCTGACTGTTACCATTTCCATCCGCCTCTACTTCTCTTTCACTGCCACTGTCTCTAACACACCATCAGTATCTCTTCTCTATTGGCTCCCACTGCCATTGTCTTCATCCGTCTCTCTTTTTCTTTACTGCTGCTTTCTCTCTCTCATCATCACCGTCTTCTCTGTCTTTGTCTCCCACTGCTCTGTCTCCTCTCTGGTCCACCATCACTGCCCCTCTGCTACTGTCCTTCAGCACAAAGAAGCGCTACCATGTTTGTAATGAGGATTGAGGCAGCTGGTTTCCTACTTTTTCTGTCACAGCAGTTTAAAGAGGAGCACTTTCGCCATTTTTTTGATCTGACAGGAGCATTTGTCAGTTGGTTCCGTTCCTCTCCTTGTCACAGCAGGGTGTTCTGCTTATATAAAACGAATACTGTAGGCCAGTAAAATTTTGACAGTTTATTTATGTACTTCGACACATTTACATATTTTGACACATAGAAACAAAAACAAGCACACATTATATAAGGTTAATACAAAATTGTTTCATATCCAACACTTTATATAAAAATGAATTACATTTTAGACTACACCTACAGTGCCTAAAAAAGACGCGGCGTGGGATTTGCAAGTACTAAGAATTTCGAATGCCGAAATAATTCTTTGTACGGTGCTTAAGCCGAATGGCACCAACGAATAATTTTCAGGTCAAGACCGTCTATATAGGCATGAAGTGCCCATTATAAAGAGACAGCACATCAAAAAGTTTTATTGGTGAAAACGTGTTGACTAAAAACAAAGTTTGGTGACTTCAGTAACCTTTCAATGACCACAGAACGTTTGGCACGTATTCACTACGCCAGTTAAATCTACATTTACGCCTCAGGCCGGATGTTACGTCCATATTTTACGTGCATAAGTAAGGTAACTCTGAAAAAGTTTTAGCATTCCCGAGAACATCATGTTAAGAACACATTGCAAAATTCATTTGTAATGAATGGAAGTTATAGAAGTGGCTCTTTCCACAGTTAGTACTTTTGGTACCCAAAATTTATGGTTTTTCCGTGTTTTCTCAGGAACGGCCTGTAAACAAATGGTGGCTTTAAAAGCCTAGCAAGGCCCACCCTAGACCACACCAAATGAAAAAAACCAACAGATTTTCTCTGTTTGCCTGTGGTGGAGGAAGTGTGTAATGTTTAAACTTTGACCCTGTACAGTTGGATATCTGCAGTACGTCCGCTCTTCCAATGTGTATACAAATGGTCGGTAGACCAAGTGCTACACAAAACGCTTGAACCTTGTGCCTGTAATAAATAGAACTGGACATATGCCCACCTGAAAAATAGCTTTTTGCCGCGCGACTTTTTGGAACGTATTGGTATTGTGCGTTATCGTTCATGATTCAATTAACAATTATTTTATAACACTTGACTCTTCCAAAATATAATGAAAAATATTATCATGGAACGTTACCTCAGGTAAACTGGACAAGTAACACAGTCTCAGTCACACAGATTAGTTAACTCCATCCTTGCTATCAGCGTGACAAACGAAAACATATATCAGTTTCAAATATCAATTTTTATAAGAATATGCAGAGAAGGTTTGACAACCCCTTCTGCTTAGTGACCTGCACTACCGATCGCTGCGTCGCTGGAACACCGTTGGATCACTTGCCAGTATCTTCCCCGTCCGACATGAAACTAACTGAAGAAATATCTTAGTACACACGTCATACGCAAAATACGTAATTGAATGATACACTTTTCTTGCCTATCTGACGTCGTTCAAGTGGAATTTAAGGACGGAGCTGCTCAGTAAAATCTGGAGCGCCACACTGCACGCCGGCAACACTGCCTCCCGTCATTGCAGTCTGTCGGTCACAAAGCTATTGTATTCTAGTTGCTCTTCCTGCCAGTAGATACGGATTAGGGTGAGAGCGCCACACGGCAGCGCCAGTCCCTAAAGTGGCCCAACACAGTTACACTGAGGCATCACAGAGGGCTCCCACAACACGGACTGTACCGCGCTTCCGCCATACGTCCTACCCCACAGCCATAGTTATAGTCCACTTCAGACGTGCATTAAATTATGCTTCCACCCGACATCATGTAAATATCGAGAGGATATAATTAAAGTGCAACAACTCACAGAGGTCCACTGTGAGCTGTAACTATCCTATGGCAGCGAAACTTGGTAGATAACGTAATGCGTTAATACGGAAACGATTTGTGCTGGAAAGACAATCTAAATGTTGTCACCTAATGCAAAGCTGGAGCTATGAATGCAAGGAAGACGTATAGAAATGTTTCCATATGTAATGAAACAGGATCGAGACGTGGGAAAAATGTTGACTTTATTACCAACCGCCGCATACACAGTTTGTTGAATATGAAGCATCGACGAGATGGTGCATCTGTAAAATGAGGCGATCAACAGTTGCTCGCTGCAGTTCCGGTGGAATGTTCCTGTATACTGGCTTCAGGTCAGGCACAGACCGAACGTGTCCCTGCTAAACGTGTTCTATTAGAAATCCCCAGAACCAAAGGTCATATGGATTCGGATCAGGTGATCTTGCGAGCCATCCATCTGGAAAGCCTTTGGAGTTCGGACGTTTACGAAAGCAGATCTTTCAATGGGCGAGCTACACGAGGTGTCGCCTCATCCATCATGAAAACAGTTGCGATCTTTCAAAGCAGGAAACACATGCTGTAGAAGGAGGTCTCCATAACGTGAAGACTTTACGGTACATCTGACAGGCCCTCGGGGGGTATTATCTTCAAAGAAGAACACATCGAGAGTAAAGGTGCTTGTGAATCCACACCACTCAGTCACGCAGAACAAGAACAATGACTCTCCGTGGACAATACGCGGTTTCACAGTACCCAAAATTCGGTAGTCCTCTGTATTGACTGCACCCTCTAGTGTAAAATGTCCCTCATCTCTTCACAAAATATTGCCCGGCTATATGTCATCAACTTCTATCCGTGCAGGAAACCGAAGAGCAAATTCAGAACGTTGCTGTGATCATGCGGCTTCAGTTGCTGCATCATCTGGGCCTTGAGCGGGTGCCATTGTAAAATAGACCCTAAGACGTTCCATACTATTGACCATGATATGGAAAATTCTTGTAACGCTGCAAGAGCGGTAGCACTACCCGGGGAACGTGGTGTGTGGTCAGTTCCAGTAACAGTAACCCTGTCAATAACTTCCAGAGGAATTGAAAACCTTCTTCTTCCAGGTGCCACATGTTCACCAGTGTTTTAGGATTTCATAATCTTTACTTTAAACCATTTAACGAGATGGTGTCCCAGTCCTTTCAGTCGGCGATACTGTCTCAATACAGCACTTAAATTGCTGCCGTAAAACAGCTTCATTCGCAGCGCACGGCCTCTCTTCTCTATAGCCATACTGTTCATTCACGTAATGGATTGTCAAATGACAGCGTGGATCTCATACCGTCATACAATGCACAGCACCAGGTTTGTACCTGGTGGCCAAAATTGGGACTAAATTTTTCCATTGTAAATCAGTTCCGCATTAACGCATTAGAACATCTACCAAGTTTCGCTGCCATACGATAATTACAGCCAACACCAGACCTCGATTAGTAGCTGCACTTCAATTATAACCAACGAGTAGTTCTCAAGTGATCATTCGTCCGCCAATCGCAGATGAAAAGCGGACGCAAGGCTCCACTCTGTCAGCGTCACAGCGTCGGACAGTGTCGAGAGTCAGGAATGTCGCAGTGTGCAAATATCAACGGTGGCAGGACTTGCCCACCGTCGCCACTAGCACCGCCATATAGGATGGGCTAGTAGTCAGGTTAGTCATCGTTATCTGGATACAGAAACAGGCCAGTGTTTATAGTTTGCGATTGTTAACAACGTTCCCACACGTCATCATAATCATACTCAAGTTAGGTACACTGATGAGCCAAAGAAACTGGTACACCTGCCTAATATCGTTTAGGACCCCCGCGAGCACGCATAAATGCCACAACGCGACGTGGCATGGACTCGACTAATGTCTGAAGTAGTGCTGGAGGGAATTGACACCATGAATCCTGCAGGGCTCGCCACAAATCCGTAACAGTACGAGAGATGGACCTCTCTTCTGAACAGCACGTTGCAAGGCATCGCAGATATGCTCAGTAATGTTCATGTCTGGGGAGTTTGGTGGCCATTAGAAGTATTTAAACTCAGAAGAGTGTTCTTGGAGCCACTCTGTAGCAATTTCGGACGCGTGTGTTGTCACATTGTCCTGGTGGAATTGCCCAAGCACAATGAACATGAATCGATGCAGGTGATCAGACAGGATACTCACGTAAGTGCCACCTGTCATATCCAGAAGTATCAGGGGTCTCGTACCAGTCCAGCTGCACACACCCCATACCATTACAGAGCCACCACCAGCTTGAACATTCCGCTGCTGACATGCAGGGCCCATGCATTCATGAGGCTGTCTCCATAGTCGTACACGTCCATCCACTCGATACGATTTGGAACGAGACTCGTCCGACAAGGCAACATGTTTCCAGTCATCAACAGTCCAATGTCGCTGTTGACAGGCTCAGGCGAGGCGTAAAACTTGGTGTCGTGCAGTCGTCTAGGGTACACTAGTGGGCCTTCGGCTCCTAAATCCCGTATCGATGATTTTTCGTTGAATCGTTCGGACGCTGACACTTGTTGATGGTCCAGTGATGAAATCTCCACCAATTTGCGGAAATATTGCACTTCTGTCACGTTGAACGATTCTCTTCAGTCGTCGTTGGCCCCGTTCTCGCAGGATCTTTTTCCGGTCGCAGCGATGCCGGAAATTTGATGCTTTACCGGATTCCTGATATTCGCGGTACAGTCGTGAAATGGTCGAACGGGAAAATCCCCACTTCATCGCTACCTCGGAGATGCTGTGTCCCATCTGCTGTGCGTCGACTATACCACCACGTACAAACTCTCTTAAATCTTGATAAGCTGCCGCTGTAGCAGCAGTAACCGGTCTAACAACTGCATCAGACACTTACATAGGCCTTGCCGACCGAGCGCCGTGTTCTGCCTGTTTACATATCGCTTTGTTTGAATAAGCATGCCTATACCAGTTTCTTTGGCGCTTCAGTGTTTAATATTATTGAAATTTCTATTAGTAAGCTACAGATACTTGTACCTTTATCTGTGTTGTCAACATTTTCTGTCGGTGTTTCATTCCACCTATTGGGCCCTATGACGAGGAAAAGTTCAATTGCTGCGTTCTAAAAAGCTGCCGGCCGCAGTGGCCGTGCGGTTCTAGGCGCTACAGTCTGGAGCCGAGCGACCGCTACGGTCGCAGGTTCGAAAACCTGCCTCGGGCATGGATGTGTGTGATGTCCTTAGGTTAGTTAGGTTTAATTAGTTCTAAGTTCTAGGCGACTGATGACCTCAGAAGTTAAGTCGCATAGTGCTCAGAGCCATTTGAACCTAAAAAGCTACCCCAATAACAGCAAGTACACTGCTTGACAAGTGCTACGGAACAGAGAAAAATCACAGGCAATGAGGGACGACATGAAATAGAGAATAAACGTTACAGATGAGGATAGATATACTTTATAACGAAAAATGGTACTGTTTTCACCACATAGCAAAGCAGGATACCAGACATAAATAACATTCACGTTTGGCGCAGGTCTGACTCCCAACAGGAAGGTCGATATCGAACTCTCAGTAAGGAGTATGCCCTCTTCGGGCACTAATGGAAATGTTCTTGGAAATTTGTCGTAAGGTCTTATGGGACCAAACTGCTGAGGTCATCGGTACCTTAATTTAACTTTAATTTACGCTAAGGACAACACACACACCCATGCCCGAGGGACGACTCGAATCTCCGACGGGTGCAGCCGCGCAGACCGTGACAAGGCTCCCCAGACCACTCGGCTACGCCGCGCGGCTGCACTAATGGACATTTTGCACCTGTTATCCATGCTGGTTACCAAACTGTTGAAGGTCCTTGGTGGGTATTGCCCTACTCCTCTCTCTCGGCCGTTTTCAGTTTAAAAAAATGGCTCTAAGCACTATGGGACTTAACATCTGAGGTCATCAGTGCTCTAAACTCACAACTATTTAAACCTTATAACCTAAGGACATCACACACATCCATGCCCATGGCAGAATTCGAACTTGCGACCATAGCAGCCGCGTGGTTCCGGACCGAAGCGCCTAGAACCGCTCGGCCACAGCGGCCAGCGATCTACTGCAGGCTGTTGTTAGTACGAGGACCACTTCTTCTTCATACTTCATACAGAATCAAACAGGGAAATCATTAGGTCCAATAGCCTTTCCCCTGTCGAGCTATTTGACGTGATTTTCAGTTGCGCACTAATCTATCTTTCTGGATATCTATAATTTTCGAATCACTGTGACAGTCGAAAGTAGGAAGCAATTTGAGGTCTCACCTATATGAGAAGAGAATTTAGTGTTTCAGTCTTCCTTTTTACTATCTCTAGTTTCGATGCCATCATAATTAACAAACATACAGACAGATGAATTTGTTCCACTTCTTGATTTTTAGTTTCAATAAGGACTTTACAACTTTGAAAATTAATGTAATTTAATTCATAGTACCTAGAGAGGTGACTGTTGGGAAAAATATCAAGTTTTGTCTCGCATAGTTCAATAATGCCGAATCGCACCGGAAGGAGCGCAAGTGGCAGTTGCGTTAAAGATGGCTGCCTTCATTGTACCTGAGCATGCTAGCTGTGTGTTTGGGTTTGAAGAATCGAAGTCGGCGACAGCTGTTCAGCGTAATTTCTGTACCAAGTACGCTAAAGATCCTACAGTTTATGAGTGGCGTAAATGTTTTGTCGAAATTGGGTGCTCGGTAAGACATGGGAAATCATCAGGTCGTCCAGGCACATCTGACGACGTCGTGGAGCGAGTGAGACAATGTTTTGTCAACAGCCCTACCGACCCAGCGTGCATCTCGCGAACTGCAAATCCCACATAAGACTGTTTGGCGTGTGTTGGAAAACCGTTTGCATTTGAAACCGCGCAGACTGACGACCGTACAAGCTATAAAAGACACTGATAAAACTGCTTGCAAGAACTTCTGTGCGGATATGTTAAATCGATTACATGAGAATGAACATTTCTTGGACAAAATCATCTTTTCTGACGAGTCGACTCTTCACTTAAGTGGAAACGGTAACACACATAACTGTAGGATTTGGGGCAGTGAAAATCCACATCAAACATTGCAACATGTTCGTGATAGCCGTAAACTGAACATTTTTTGTGCAATGAGCAAGAACAAAGTGTATGGCCCCCTTTTTTCCGTGAGAGAACGATCAACAGGAGTGTACCTGGATATGTTACAACAATTTTTGATACCACAGATCGATGAGGATGGCCATGCAAGATGGTGCACCACCCCACCACCTGGCCGACGTCCGGAATTTTCCCAGTGACCGCTTTCCGGGTCAATGGAATGGCCGTGATGCGCCAATTGCATGGCCCCCACGTTTCCCGTACCTGACACCACTCGAATTTTTAAAATCGGAATTCACCAAGGATATCGTGTTTGTGCCTCCTGTGCTGTCTTCTCTACCTGAACTTAGAGCAAGAAATTACGACGCCACTGAGCAAGTTACACCTGCAATGTTACAGCGGGTTTGGGAAGGGATGTGGCAGGATAACCAACGGAAGCCACTTACAACATCTTTAGTTTAAAGAAAAAAACTTGATGTGTTTTCCTACAAAATAACACTAAACCAATAAATTTATACGAATTTTTAAATAGGTAAAGTTCTTATTCTGTTTTGTTGGGTCTACAATGTTAATCTCTCAGCTTTTGCAGTAAATTCCTAATTTTGTTACTGAACCATGCTGAGTTCCCTTCACCCCTTATTATCATCCATGGCACAAATATACTTGCACATGGCCAACAAAACGTCTGATATTTTGCCAGAGATCCTCAACAGTTTCCTCTCAAGAGGTGATTGTTTGATACTGACTGGTCATTTTCCTGTTCAACTTGTTAAATGTAAATATCTTTCCACCATCTTTAACTTAACATTCAACACCTGTGAGCAGTAAGGCTATAACAGCCTTTTGTTTGCTGATTCATATGTCTGCGTTTACTAAGGACATTCATCCCTGTCTGTCAGGTGTTCTTGTAATTTTTCCATTCTTTCATTCCCATTACACCTGTTTCACGCTGTTACTTTACCTGTAGCTGGTTTGTTCTGTACTATTTAATATTACCTTTTTTCCCATAAGGCATGTACACACCCACAAATTCCCACGGTTCTCTGTGTCTCCCATATATAGGGTGGTCCATTGTTAGTGACCGTCCAAATATCTCACGAAATAAGCATCAAACGAAAAAACTACAAGGAACGAAACTTGTCTAGCTTGAAGGGGGAAACCAGATGGCGCTATGGTTGGCCCGCTAGATGGTGCTGCCATAGGTCAAACGGTTATCAACTGCGTTTTTAAAAATAGGAACCCCATTTTTTATTACATATTCGTGTATTACGTAAAGAAATATGAGTGTTTTGGTTGGACCACTTTTTTCGCTTTGTGATAGATGGCGCTGTAGTAGTCACAAACGTATAAGCACGTGGTATCACATAACATTCCGCCAGTGCGGACGGTATTTGCTTGGTGATACATTACCCTCGTTAAAATGGACCGTTTACCAATTGCGGAAAAGGTCGATATCGTATTGATGTATGGCTATTATGATCAAAATGCCCAAGTGGCGTGTGCTACGTATTCTGCTCTGTATCCTGGAGGACATCATCCAAGTGTCCGGACCGTTCGCCGTGTAGTTACGTTATTTTAATTTGAAAAACCTACCTGTTACCAACTGTTCGTCTAAAATTGTGAGCCATATGTTTGTGACTATTACAACGCCATCTATCACAAAGCAAAAAAAGTGGTCCAACTAAAACATTCATATTTCTTTACGTACTACACGAATATGTAATAAAAATGGGGGTTGCTATTTGTTGATATCCGTTTAACCTATGGCAGCGCCATCTAGCGGGCCAACCATAGCGCCATCTGGTTTCCCCCTTCAAGCTAGACAAGTTTCGTTCTTAGTAGTTTTTTTCGTTTGATGCTTATTTTGTGAGATATTTGGACCGGTCACGATCAGTGAACCACCATGTATAAGGGACGATCAAAAAGCTTCCGTTTTTGGGCGTTGCTTCAGCGTACATGCAACGTAGCCCGACTCCGACGCTGGTATATAACCACTGACAAGTAGGAATAGGATTAGTGTGGCGGCCGAGTCTTTTCGACGTGCGTGCGGTAAATGCAGAAACATGAACTATGGCGACGTTATTATCAGATGCGTCCAGACGGGGCCAACGTGCTATTATTCTTTTCTTGGCATCCGAAACACAAACACCATTAGACCTCCGTCGGAGTATGAAAAATGTGTATTGGGTCGAACACACCGCTGTTTTATGGTGCACCAATTTCCGTCCTAGTTACGACTCGACATAAGATACCGTTCGATCTGAGAGATTAGCCTTATCAATTACGGACAACAACAAGCGGTTGCAGTGGTGTCATAATGGCTTTTCTGGAGACCAGAAATCTACTCTGCAGAAATCAGCATGGGTTTCAAAAAAGACGATCGTGTGAAACCCAGCTCGCACTATTCGTCCACAAGACTCAGAGGGTCATAGGCACGGGTTTCCAGGTAGATGTCGTGTTTCTTGACTTCCGCAAGGTGTTTGATACTGTTCCCCACAGTCGTTTAATGAACAAAGTAAAAGCATGCGGACTATCACACCAATTGTGTGATTGGATTGAAGAGTTCCTAGATAACAGAACGCAGCATGTCTTTCTCAATGGAGAGAAGTCTTTCGAAGTAAGAGGGATTACAGGTGTGCTGCAGGGGAGTGTCGTAGGACCCTTGCTATTCACAATATATATAAATGACGTTGTGGATAACATGTGAAGTTCACTGAGGCTTTTTGCGGATGATGCTGTAGTATATCTAGCGGTTGTAACAAAGGAAAATTGTACTGAAATGCAGGAGGATCTGCAACGAATTGATGCATGGTGCAGGGAATGGCAATTGAATCTAAATGTATATAAGTGTAATGTGGTGCGAATACATAGAAAGAAAGATCCTTTATATTTAGCTACAATATAGCAGATCAGCAACTGGAAGCAGTTAATTCCATAAATTATCTGGTAGTAGGCATTAGGAGTGATTTAAAATGGAAGGACCAAATAAAATTAATCGTCGGCAAAGCAGATGCCAGACTGAGATTCATTGGAAGAATCCTAAGGAAATGCAATCCAAAAACAAAGGAAGTAGGTTACAGTACACTTGTTCGCCCACTGCTTGAATACTGCTCACGGGTGTGGGATCCGTACCAGATAGGGTTGACAGAAGAGACAGAGAAGATCCAACGGAGAGCAGCGTGCTTCGTTAGAGGATCATTTAGTAGTCGCGAAAGCGTTACGGAGATGATAGATACACTCTAGTGGAAGACTCTGCATGAGAGACGCTCAGTAGCTCGGTACAGGCTTTTGTTAAAGTTTCGGGAACATACCTTCACCGAAGAGTCAAGCAGTATATTGCTCCCTCCTACGTATATCTCGCGAAGAGACCATGAGGATAAAATCAGAGAGATTAGAGCCCACACAGAAGCATACCGACAATTCTTCTTTCCACGAACAATACGAGACTGGAATAGAAGGGAGAACCGATAGAGGTACTCAAGGTACCCTCCGCCACACACCGTCAGGTGGCTTGCGGAGTATGGATGTAGATGTAGATGTAGATATCCATCGTCCCCTGGCCCCAAGAATTGAAGAGCCAGCCGCCTGCTGGAAAGGTGACGCTCATCCTGTTTTTTGATTACCGGGGCCCAAGGCTTACTGACTTCAAGTACCCTGGTGCCTCCATCACTGGGGAACGGTGCTGCCCAACGCTGGAGAAATTAAGGTGTGCATTTAAAGCGATAATGGCTGCTGCTGCTTCATGATAATGCACGTCCCCATACGTAAATGTCTTAACGCAGAAGTTATGCGAACTCGATTGGGAGACTATCGAGCAACCGCCATAAAGTCCTGATCTCTACCCATGCGATTATCGCGCCTTTGGCCCCCTAAAAAAGGCCTTGAAGTGACGACAATTCGTTTCGGACGATCATCTGCAGCAGGCAGTTACGGTCTTCGTCATTCAACAGGACGGGTAGAACTCCTGTGCTACCATAAGAGTATCTTCAATCTGGTGCATTGGTGGGATGATTTCCTTAATGCCTACGTTGCTTTTGTCTGATTGACACACCTATTATTCTGGACTGTATGACCTTCGAATGGAAAATTTTTAATCGCCTCAATTATATGAATACTTTGGACATTTGAAAATACCTAAGGCCTGCAATATTCACTTATGCCCAATGTCATACTTTAAAGCATCTCATGGTAGCCAAGGCATCACATATGAAAGATGATACTGCAGAGTATAAGAAGGAATGAGTTAAAGCAATTATTCATGAGGCGACCTTTGAAGCTCTGAAAGTAAAAACATAATTGGGCGAAAGTGGAGGAATGCATGATGCAATGAGGAAGTAGATAAATTGGTGAAGATGAGGAAGGTGGTGTACAATAAATTCAGCATTCAGCTTGCTGAAGATCGTAAAACATTAGAATTAAACGGAAAGAAGCACGTAAGATCGTTACTAAAGCTGAAAATGAGGCGTGGCAGAAAGGGGGAGAAGTACAAGAGCAAGCAGAGCGTGGAAGGTATTGAGGACGATGTGATTGGAAAATAAGGATAGCGATAGTGCTGCTGTAATAAGCATGGAGAAGTGGGTAAAGCATTGCCAAACGCTGTTCACGGAGAAGAGAAAGCTGTTCATATAACGAATGTCATATTTGACAGAAGAAAACGAATAATCGTATACACGACAGATAACCTTGCAAAAAGTTTATAAAGTTAAAAAACATATGAACTGGGAAATGACCGGGTCCGGTTGAAATAAACACGGAGTTAATCAAGGCATCTCCGACGACTTTTTATGATGTCTTGGCCCAGTTATTGAGTTTGGAAAGGGAGCCGGCCGGAGTGGCCGAGCGGTTCTAGGCGCTTCACTCTGGAACTGCGCGACCGCTACGGTCGCAGGTTCGAATCCTGCCTCGGGCACGGATGTGTGTTATGTCCTTAGGTTAGTTAGGTTTATGTAGTTGTGGTGTACGTACTGTAAGACCTTCGGTACACACACCATCAGATTATTTGACTTGTCGCTCTAGGGAAGTAGGCGAGTGTCAGCAATATGTCTCGTGGTCTTATCGTGGCGTGTTTATCTTCTGCTGTTAGGTCAGACGATAGAAATGACACTTGCACGCTTAGAGTGGCAGATTAACGGTGACCAACTTTAAACAGAACTTGATTAATTTTCACACACATTTATTAAAATAATAAAAATCATAGGTAATACGTAACTTGGTTCTGGATGCTGTTTACAACTGACAATCTGAAGTTCCTTTGGTATTGGTACGTTAATCTTATTCTCACATATATCTCTGATACTTGACAAAGTGTCTATACATTTCTCTTCATGGCTATGTACAGGAATATGATAATCTTATTAGGCGCAGACTGAAACTTGACTATAGACTGGTACAGACAAATGCACACTGGTGCAGACTGGTGCAGACTGGTGCAGACTGACTAATTGGAGATCTGTACACTCGTTATAATACCTCGCGCGTTCAGGTATCACTGCGCGAGTGTGATCCGCGAGGAGAAAAGGTTCTACGTTAGCAGCAATCTCATTGTCTGCGTTACATATTAATACGCGGATCGGCAGAAGCAGACTTTGGTCCGTCCCTATGGCAGCGCCATCTCGTAGTGCGGAGACGGACGAGCTCTGCGCCTGCGCTGTTGTGCTTAGCAGGGCGCGCTCTAGTGGGAAAGTTGTGTACGCGCTAACTATGTGGAACTATGTACACAACAGTAGTTCTAAGTTCTGGGGGACTGATGACCTCAGATTTTAAGTCCCATAGTGCTCAGAGCCATTTGGAAGGGGACGAGATACCCAATGAATCGGAAAAGTACGTTATTTCTTCAGTCTATAAGAAGGAGAATAAACAAGACGGTATAAATAATCGGGGCATAGACTTAAGTGTGATGACATCACTAGCACGGTAATACGGGAGAATCTTAAAAGAAATAATAGAGATGGATGCTGTAATATCTGAAGCACAGACTGGTTTTAGACCAAGGCGTTCATGTATTGTTGGAGTGTTCACATTACAGAATCTAATAGAGAAGAGAACTGCCAAATTGACAGAGAACCACTTAGTCTTTGTAGATTTGCTAAAGGCTTATGATACGGTGCCAGAAAACAATAGGTGGACAAGTATGAGGAACAGTGGAGTTTCAACTACGTACATGAAAACAGATAAACAGTTCTATGCGTACTGTGTGAGTGTTGTCAAAGTAGGAAACTCAAAGTCATCGGAATTTCCTGCTACGAAAGGGCTACGCAGTGGCTATGCTGTAGCACCGATGCTATTTAAAAACTGTGTGGGGGAAACACTTCAGGCTTGGAGGAGAAAAATGTGAACCCATGGGAGTCACCGTGTGCGACGAAATCTTGTATACACCATCTCCTCGCTGATGACGAGGTCGTCATAACAGGATGATGATGATGATGATGACGATGAGTAGATGCTTCGAAAGTTAAAAGAGGAATATCGATGATGAAACTTCACAATTAGCTGACAAGTGCCGAATATCAGAACCGTTGGAAACGATACCTTGTGGGATCTGGAGGTTGGAGCCGGTTAGACCAGGTATTGTAAGTCTTAAGTATCTGGCGGGTATCAAACAGAAAAAGTGAAGAATACGTAAACAATACAATAACGCAGGGCAAGAGGGCGTTACGACAACTGAACTCGTTCCTTTGGAATAACAAAATAACACAAAAGACCAAACCGGTCACGTCGTTCCGTTTCTGAAAACACCGCTACGTACGCAGCAGAAATATGGGTAGTAAACAAGGGTCAGAGAAACAAGTTGCTTGCACTAAAGATGGACAGTTCTAGGCGGGATCGTGTACCAAATACCAACATAATACAGGCTACTGGCGTCGATAAATCAATAATACATACCACACAGATGAAATGTTGAAAATGGCATGGACATTAATTCATGGCATGCGGAGTTATGCATAGCCAAAGTGACTGCACAGACGACACGTGGAGGAAACCACCAAGGCCGCGCAACCACGTCGAATGTCTGCGAGAGCGCCGTATTACACCCGCCCGTCGAGTCCTGGCAGGTTATTCCCCGGATGTTTTGCTCCCAAGCGAGTGGGATGACCGCACACTGGCTGTGGGGAAGTCCGCAGCGTCGAGTCTGTGATCCAACAAGGTGGTCTTGTCTCACATCTCTCGATTAATCGATTCATATTGCATGTGATCCGCTGCGCCGGATCCGCGCTTAGCTTTCATTACGACGACGGACCTAGCCTGTGACGTATGTTCAGATCACAATCTTCGGTTAATCAAGGCATCTTCTCTTTCAGCGAACGTACAGAGACACCTACGCAGCACAGAAGCCCTATCACCTCAGCTGCATACATCACCAAAAATCCATAAAGAGGATGTACCATTAACAACTGTAAGTGCTGCTGGTTCATCGACTCAAACTGGTAAAACACTTAGCATCTCTGCTTCAGCAGCATGTGGGGAAGACCGACACAAACATAAAAAATCCAGATATTTAATTGAGAAATTGAGTAAACTAATACTACGAATAACACGACATTTTGGTCAGCTCTGATGTTTTTGTCTGCCAAAGTGCCGCTCAGTGACTCTGTGGAGAATATCCGTTCCATAAACAACAATATTCTCAGCAAATCACAATTCGAATTTCACAAGAGTTACTACACTGAGAATGCCATTTATATGTTCACTCACAAACGTTTACAAGCATTAAACAATAAAATAATGCCGGTTGGTATTTTCTGCGACTTGTCTAAAGCATATTCCTGAAGCATTTGTCTCAATCACAGCATTCTCCTAGATAATAGAATACTGTCATATCTAACAAAAACAATGCAGAAATTTGTGCTTAGTAATTCAACAAATATAGTCCGGGGACATAATCCTCACAGAGACAAATCCCGTATGGTGTTCCCAAACCACTATTGTTCCTCACATATGTAAACGATCTTCTATATAATATACAACAAGCAGAATCAGTTCTCTTTCTTTAGATGAACCATACATACAGAAACAGAAGAAATGATAATCAATGTTCTTAAAAGTGTCGCTGACTTGTTTTCTGCGAACGGTCTAACCCTCAGTTTTAAAAAAAGATACAACATATTAAGTTCTCCACATCTAAGGTTACTACACGAATGATACGTGTAACATACGGCGAGGAAATAATACATAGAGTGTAAACATCAAAATTGTTAGGTGTCCATATTGATCAGTATTTAAACTGGGAAAAGCACATTTGGGATCTCCTGAATCCTTAGTTTAGGCACATTTGTGTTTAGAATCATTGCAAGTGATGAGGAGAGACAAATCAGTAAGATGACATATTTTCATTCAATAATGTTATCTAGGGTAACTCATCTTTAAAAAAGAATGTATTCATTGCTCAAAAACGAACCATAGGGATAATATGTTGTGCCCACCCACGATAACTTTGTAGACATCCGTTTAAGGAGTTACGTATTCTGATTACTGTTTCACAGTAAGTTTAGTCCTTGGTGACGTTTGTGGTAAATAATCAATTGCAGTTCAAACGGAACAATAATGTATGCAATAATAGCACCAGATGCAAAAATAAGATTCATTATGCCTTATTAAGATTGTCTTCAGCACAAAAAGAGGTTCACAATTCCACAATTAAAATTTTTTACGTCATGATACAAATTGTATGACACATAGAAAAGTAACATCTGAATCAAACTGAAAAAGTTACTTCTTTGCAATTCCTTTGCAATTCCTATTCCACATAAGAATTTCTGTTATTGTAATACGTAGAAGGCGATAGAATCTACTAACTCACATACGTGGAATGGCGTTGTTTACGAGCAGCTGCAAGGAGTTGCCACAGGTAGCTGAATTAGTCCAGCATTTGTCAATTTCTTTTTGTAGTAT
The DNA here is from genome assembly GCF_021461395.2 of Schistocerca americana. NCBI lineage: Eukaryota > Metazoa > Arthropoda > Insecta > Orthoptera > Acrididae > Schistocerca > Schistocerca americana. The sequence continues at coordinate 103,912,877 of NC_060126.1, forward strand.
TTCGAAAGACAGGCGCTGCACTTGGCACCTTGTCAATCTAAGGTTTGGCACAGGTACAAATACGTCGACGACATCTACATCTCCTGGACATCTGGCGAGGAACACATCGGTGACCTCTTAAGTCATTGAACAGACTCCAAGACAACATTAAGTTTACCATGGAGTTAGAAAGGCATCACCGCCTACCCTTTCTGGATATGCTGGTCACAACGAATGGTGAGAACATGGCCCACAGTGTGTACCGAAAACCGACTCATACGGACCCATACCCCCACAAATAACATCCGAGCCAAGAAAGACATATGATTAACACTCTTGTAATGTGTGAAAGACAAATACATGCATCAAAAAAAGTTTTGCATCACACCAGTTCCCAGAACTCCTGAAGCTAGACGTTGACAGTGGATATTGCATCACAGACACAGTTCCTTTGACTGTTCAGAGATGTCACTAAACCGCCCAAAGATGTAACCAACCATGCATGGGCAGCGCCTATTAGACGGAGGGGTCCGACAACCGATCAGTTCCAGATATTCCACCAGGAAGGAAGTAAACGGCTCGTGTTGTCTCTAGTTCAACCATGCCTAGACTGTCAATACGGCGGCTCGATCTCATCCCCATTGTTACTTTGTGCCAGTAAGGGCTCTCAACAGGGGAAGTGTCCAGGTGTCTTGAAGTGAACCAAAGCGATGTTGTTCGGACATGAAAGAGATGCTGAGACACAGGAACTGTCGATGATATGCCTCGCTCAGGCCACCCAAGAGCTATTTACTGCTGTGGATGACTGCTACCTACGGATTAAGGCTCGGAGGAACCCTTACAGCAACGCCACCATGTTCAATAGTGCTTTTCGTTCAGCCACAGGACGTCGTGTTACGACTCAAACTGTGCACAACAGGCTGCATGATGCGCAACTTCACTCCCGACGTCCATGGCGAGGTCGATCTTTGCAACCACGACACCATGCAGCGCAGTACAGATGGGCCCAACAACATGCCTAACGGACCGCTCAGGATTGGCATCATATTCTCTTCACCGATGAATGTCGCATATGCCTTCAACCTGACAATCGTCGGAGACGTGTTTGGAGGCAACCTGGTCAGGCTGAACGCCTCAGACACACAGTCTATCGAGTGCAGCAAGATGGGGGTTCTCTGTAGTTTTGGGGTGGCATTATGTGGGGCCGATGTACGCCACTGGTGGTCATGGAAGGCGCCGTAACGACTGTGCGATACGTGAATGCCATTCTCCGAACGATAGTGCAACCATATCGGCAGCATATTGGTGAGGCATTCGTCTTCATGGACGACAATTCGCGCCCCCATCCTGCAGATCTTGTGAATGACTTCCAACAGGATAAAGACATCGCTTGACTAGAGTGGCCAGCATGTTCTCCCGACATGAACCCTATTGAGTATGCCTGGGATGGATTGAAAAGGGCTTTTTATGGACGAATCGCCGTTGAGGAGTGGGACAATCTGGACGAACAGTGCCTTGATGAACTTGTGGATAATATGGCACGACGAATACAGGCATGCATCAATGCAAGTCGTCGTGCTACTGGGTATTAGAGGTACCGGTGTGTACAGCGATCTGTAGCACCGCCTCTGAAGGTCTCGCTGTATGCAATGTGTGGTGTTCATAAGCAATAAAAAGTGTGGAAATGATGTTTATGTTGTGATTCTTGAGTTTCTCCCGGCGTATTTGATAATCAAATCAAAATAAAATGTATGATCGCCGAAATATTGTGCCCGTTGGACACTATAGACCGGCAGCACACCCGTGGATATTTTGATGTTTATGTTGTTCTCTATTCCATTTTTCTGTACAGGTTCCGGAACGATCGGAAACGAGGTGATGAAAAACCTTTTTTGAAGTGTGTATAACAGTCGTAGCACCTCGAAAGCAAGATGCTACACGTGGAAGCAATTGATACTCGCTAGTCGCATAAGAGGTGTCATGAAAGATAACATCCGGCGAAGTGACACGTCGGAAGAAGAAATGTCAGGTAAGGGGTTTCTATCATACATCAGCAGTACAGCGGACCGAGTTGGACGTATATTACGCAGACACGACGTAAATAATATTACGACACTGACCGAAATCAGAGCGTGCTTCCGACCGGTGAAGGCAAAAGGAACCAAACCCTAACGTCGGGAACGTATCGCATACGCTACACATGTGGAGGTTGGTTGTTTCGGGGAAGGAGACCAGACAGCGAGGTCATCGGTCTCATCGGATTAGGGAAGCGCGGGGAAGGAAGTCGGCCGTGCCCTTTGAAAGGAACCATCCCGGCATTTGCCTGGAGCGATTTAGGGAAATCACGGAAAACCTAAATCAGGATGGCCGGACGCGGGATTGAACCGTCGTCCTCCCGAATGCGAGTCCAGTGTCTAACCACTGCGCCACCTCGCTCGGTACACATGTGGAAAAGTCTATGCGGGAGTGACTGGACGATCCATCATAGCATTACCGGACACAGGCAGTACAGAAGTTTGGCACACGTTAAGGACTCGATCGTGGCAGTGCCCGCGATGAGTGAGACTAACCATGTAATAAAATTCGCTGATATGGACGTACCACGCCCGTTTGTTCAGGGAAATAACATTCACAAACACGATAACAGTTTTTACAAGTAAGAAAAAAAGTTGAAGGTAGACGGATGCTGGACTGCCGTGCTGTATCGAACGACTCTAGCGGGTAGCAAGGGAAGAACCATCTCAGTAATGACAGCAAAAAGTCTTCAGGCATTGACGTGACAAGTACATACATTGACAGAGAAAAAAAATCGCAACATCAAAAAAATGTAATGATATTTTAGGAATACATTTGCCTAGATAACATATTTAAGTGGTTAACTTTGTAAGATCAGAGGTTAATGTAAGGAAGTAAGGCATTACACATATGAAATACTGTACGTTAATAGCCGGTGTAACAGCCAGAATGTTGAATGCAAGTTAGCAAACGTGCATGCATTGTGTCGTACAGGTGCCGGATGTCGGTTGTGGCATGGAGTTCCGTGTCTAGTGCATTTAGTCGCTCAATACAGGGACGGTTAATGCTGTTTGTGGATGGCACTGGAGTTGTCGTCAGATGATGTGGCGTATGTGATCGATTGGAGACAGGTCTGGTTACCGAGAAGGCCAAGGCAACACGTCGACACTCTGTAGAGCATGTTGGGTTACAACAGTGGTATGTGGGCGAGAGTTATCCTGTTGGAAAGCACTCCCTCAAATGCTGTTCATGAATGGCAGCACAACGGGTCAAATCACCGGACTGACGAATAAATTTGCAGTTAGTGTGCGCGGGATAGTCATAAGGCTGCTCCTCCTTTCATACGAAATCGCACCCCAGACCATAACTCCAGGTATAGGGCTGTCTGTTTAGAATGCAGACAAGTTGGTTGCAGGGCCTCAATTGGCCTCCTTTTAACCAACACGCGATCATCACTGGCACCGAGTCAGAACCAGCTTTCATCAGAAAACAGAACAGACCTCCATCCCGTCTCCAATGAGCTCTCGCTTGACACCATTTGTTCCTTCATCTGAAGCAGCCAACCAACCTTGCAACCAATTTGCAGCCAAAAGTTCATTCTACCTACAGATCACAATCCACTGTTGGTCTTATTTGGACCCATTAACAATGGGGCCGGTGTGGCCGTGCGGTTAAAGGCGCTTCAGTCTGGAACCGCGTGACCGCTACGGTCGCAGGTTCGAATCCTGTCTCGGGCATGGATGTGTGTGATGTCCTGAGGTTAGTTAGGTTTAAGTAGTTCTAAGTTCTAGGGGACTGATGACCACAGAAGTTAAGTCCCATAGTGCTCAGAGCCATTTGAACCATTTGAACCAATGTTCTGTCCAGAACGACTCAACACTGTCTGCAGAGACCAGCCTTTTATCGAACTATGATTATGAAATGGTTTTCAGTTTCACATTTCAGTATGATCCAATTTATCACTGACTTATGTTTGGACGCATCAGCTTTTTTAATTCACGTTATGTGAATAACAGCAGCGATTGTAAACATCATGCTATCTTTTAATCTTCTTCCCTACATTCTAATTGTGTTTCTGTGCATGTAATGGTAGATTTTTCGCCTGTGTGGGCTGATGTTTTGCAAAGCAAGTAATTAAACAGACCAGGGAATGCATGTTGAGATGCCCTGCTGTGTCACTCTAGGGGCCGACGGGGGAATGAAGTGTTGACTCGGCCAGATATGGCAGCTACACTGCGCCCTATGTTTTTTGGGCTAGACATCACTCTTGCACTTGTAGCAAACTTTCTCCTCATCCTTTAGATAACAGTTCACAATCGAGAGAACATAAGTACACTAAAAACGGCGATCTGTAGAGACTCGCTTCAGAAAATCAATGGTCGTTTTACAGCTAGGGACTTCCGTCCAAGTGCTTCCTGCAGGGAGCAGGGAGCCCCGTCCAGTGGCAGGTGGGTGGGAAAGCCACGTGAACAGATCGCAATCCGCCTATCTCTTCCAAACGCAAAATCATTTCCTTTGACCACCTAGTGTAAGCGCATTGTGACAAACAGACGCCAAGACCTTTGGCGATGGAAGACTTTTTCTCCACCCACAAACAAGAAAGAAATGGGTCGTGTGTTCTATGAAAACAGCTAGACTGGGAGGCCGGGACCAATAACTGATTTTTCTGTGTAAAAGACTGTGCATTGGTTTAAAAAAGAAGCAAGATGATGGTGTAAGCTCGCAAGTCCAAAACCTCGGAACAGCGCAGGTGAAAAGCCAGCTGATTGGAGAATGATTTTGCTGCAATTTATGAATCTGTTCTAATTTCGTTGCTATTTCATCTACCCATGTTACTAATTTCGACAAGTCTGCAAATGTTTTGATTGTATCTTTTGTTTATTTCATTATATCATTCATTTTTTCAGAGTTTTTTTATATAGAAATTCAGTGATCTCGGTGTTTGCAGCCTTTGAGTCAGATGGTCTATTCGTGGATGGTGTTGGCGATCTCAACTGAGCAGTTATAAGAGATGTGGCATTCATCCTGTTGTTATCCTCTACTTCGTAGATTGCATTTATATCTCATGATGTTAACATGTCCTCTTCATTAATATTGCCCCTCACACAGAATTTTCCCACCCAGTCTGCTAGCTCTGTCTCTAATTCTTTCTCACTGGGAGCTAACTGCTACTTTGGAAACATCACCTGCTCACCTTCCATTTCAATCTCTTCCCTATCGTGTTATGTCGACAACATTCCAGATTATTCCTTGGTAATACTCTAACCTGGAGAGGCTCCTAATTTGTATTCGATTATTTAACCTGAACAAAAATATTTTGGTAAAACCTATTGCAATTACCAATTTCACTACGCAATATCCCCACTTTTCACACATATAAACTCTCCAAAACTTTTTGCAGTCCCGGTGGCATTTCTGAATAACACGACAAATGAAGAATCCATTGCACATATATCGAAGCTGAAAAGAGAGACTAAACTGAACTCCGCCCAAATAGGCCATGGAGGCCCAACGGTACCGATCAGCCACCGCTTCATCCTCAGCCCCAGGTGACGCTGGATGCAGATGCGGAGGCGCGTGTGGTCAGCACACCGCTCTCCCAGCCATATGTCAATTTACGAGACCGGAGCCGCTACTCCTCAATCAAGTAGTTCCTCAGCTTGCCTCACAAGGGCTGAGTGCACCCCGCTTGCCAACAGCGCTCAGATGACCGAATGGTCACCTATCCAAGTGCTAGCCCAGCCCGATAGTGCTTAACTTCGTTGATCTGATGGGAACCGGTGTTAGCTCTACAGCAATACCATTGGGGAAAAAAAACGTGGGTTAGTTATTTGCAATAGCTATTTAGTTTAATTTTCCCAATTTATCTACTTCTTGATGCAAAAAATTCAACTTTAAAAAATACGATAACAATCAACATTAAAAGCAGTATTTCCTGACTCCTTCACAAAATATCAAATTAATTATTTCATATTCTGGCACAGCAAAAGCCACTATATGCGAAGTGCAAATCGACCTGAGCCTTCCTTCTGGAATGATATAAGGTCGACAAGAAGAGCATGAAAAGTGTATCGAAGCGGTAGAGAGGTGCATTGACAACATGGAAGAGAGGATTTTCCTTTTGCTAGAACAGATTGAAATTTGTCTATGTGGACCCACTGTACAGCTAATGATTAGCAACCCTGAAATTGCAGAACATACGTAAGAAGAACATGCGAGGAATCAGATTTAATAAATCTGCCACCAATTGCAGAGTATGCAGAGTTACAGTTGCTGTTTGCTTTCAGAGAGAAACAGGAGGAAATCGTCTGCAATGACAGAAGAGCAATGGCAGAGATGGGGTTGACCAGTCTGCCATCCTTAGCAGTACTTTGCTGGAAAACAACTTTCTTCTTCTTCAAGAGAAGTACCTCACGCTACTCGATGAATAATTCCTTCTTTTGCTCTCTCTTTACTAACTTTTGCATCTCCCTGTGGTCAACCGAGAAACACACCTTGAAATTCCAGTATCTGTGTGTGGAACACTACACCTTGTAGAGTCGATACGAATAAACATTTGCTTTCTTCCTGAGTATTGAGGAGACGCAGATGGAACGCAGAGATCTTGAGAGAAAGACCTGGTGTCTTGTCGACACCTTGACACTAACCACCATGCCTCATCGAAATACAGTAAGGACGACCTTGTCTGAATAGTTCGTCCTGTGAGGGGATGTGGCCTGCCTAATGAAAGGATATACTGAAGAGCTTGCCTATTGCTACACATATAACTTCCACAGTCAACTTCCCTTCAACTAAACTACATCTTTCTCCAATATTCGTATGGCAATGTCTGCATATTTTTCTCGCATGGATGTGACACAGTTCTCAAATGAAACTGGGTTTTTATTTTTGTGTAATAGAGCATTGTTATTTCAAATACTTTCCAGAGGCTCTATCTATGAAGGACAAAAAACAGACATGTCATTTTTATTATTTTTGTTAAATCTTTGTATGTATATGTGTAACTGTACCATTTTATATCACACACTCTTTCACTAACTCAACCAATTTTTAACCTTATTCTATTATTTCATTTTAAAAAGGAAAGTTCTACATGTATCTTTACACTTTATAGTTAAATAATTGCTTGGTATCACCAGAGACAGTTTTATGTTCACACATTAACAAATATTACACATACAACCTTTTTCACACAATGTTAGTTAATTCTTTTGTGATATTTTTTGGTCATTGACTGTATTTTATGACTTTTTGTAGCAAAGAAGCTTTCAGTCTCGTCTTAATGGGGTACCTCATCATGTTGGTTGCCATGTTTTTTCTATTTCTCTGTAAAGTACCGTCATTAGTTCTTCATTTGAATACAGATGTTACGCCCATACATTTATTACTGCTATTTATAAATTATAAAGCGCAGCAATCAGTCGTTCTTTTTGCAGGTTTTAGGTTTCATTTGGAAAATCCAGTAGTATTCAAAGAACTGTGAATGACGCCCGAACGACAAAGAACTTACATGCATTGAGACTAGAAAATAGTGCACTGATAATAGCTAGACACTAACCGAAATCTGGATATGCCAAGTAGAACCTGCGAAAAGAGTCGTTGAGTGCACCCACGTTCCTAATGGAAGGTAACCTGATTACTGCAATTACTAAAATCAAATGTGAATTTTTGTGTCTAATGTTAGGAATGAATGTATGTGTTCAGTGAAAGGTGACTAGATGTATGCCTGTTTGCATGTGATGAGCGCTCAACATTGCATGTAATCATTACCCATGACTGTGCTCACATGATGAGTGATGATAATTAAGTATGCTACTGTATGTGAAATAACATCTGATACCCTCACGTGTCTGCCTGTTTGGATAAGCATAGCTCATTATGTGTTCACTGCTCTCCTCTCACCCTGCATATAGAGAAGCATGGGCAGGAGCGTGTGAAATAGTGTGAAAGTATAGATTAAACAATTGGAGATTGTAAAGCATTCTATTTATTCCCCTGAATTGTATCATGTAGCACACATCAACCAGTAAAAGCATTTTTACAAATGTGACGTTCAAGAAGCAAAGAGTAAATGCTCTTCAAATAAACAAGTATCTTGTACTACACACTTTCTAAAGTAACCCATGCCTTCCCTCATGGTTCAAGCAATTTCATAAAAATAGGTATAGCGGGTTAGTAATAATAAATTAAAATGTCATGTAAAATGTGCTTTTTTCACGCATCTCAGTGTTTATGACATTATATATCATGAACTATGTGTCGTAAGACAATAAAATTTTGCAGGTACATTCAGTGGTACATGCGAACACTGATTGCAAAACGTGTCATGAATGCAGTTAGTAGCAAAGAAGTAATAAATTAAAACGTCATGTCTAATGCAAAAATGAACAGCGAAAATGTAGTAATCGGTAAGGGTTTTTCCTTTCATCATTTTTGGGAGATATCAGCGAGAAAAAGTTTCGTGACGATATGAAATCATGTGTAAAGTTAGTTGCAAGTCACTTTGTGCTTTCGTTCTCAAATATTGGATGAATAAAATACGGATATTCGTGTATCATGCTCTACACTTCTTTTTCATTCTATCCCCACCCCTTTGCTATCAAAGGCGTGGTTCTTACACCCACATCGATTCTTTTCATATTGTAAATGATGTGTGTTTGGTTGAAATGGGTGCAGTGGTTTAATAGGAGATGTGGAACACATTTCGCAACGTGTATGAATTAATTTGTTTCCATGATCAGATTTTTATGCAATAAAGCCTGTACGGTGCCTGAAGCTATACTCAAGTTACTTGCAGAAATCCTGTGAGAAATCGTTTAGTAGTTTTGGAGATCCACATGCTCCAACAGGCACACAGTAAGAAAAGAAAGTTTTACTACAACTTCAAATCAACGTATCTTTTCCCGTGGTCAGATTTTGATGAACTATAGGCTGTACCGTGCTCCAGAACACGTTCAATTTACTTGCCAAAACCTCATGAAAATTCGTCAAGTAGTTTTGGAGTTCAGCGTTTTCAAAGACAGATAGACACGACGGTTTTACTGATCTATACTGATTTATTATTAGTGTAAACAGGTGAGTGGATTCAAGTTTTATCGATGAGTGAAATGTATAACTAAGGCAAGGGAAACATCAATAGGATGAGTGAATGAGTGTGAGAGATATATAGATTAAAAGACTTCCAAAATATTTGAGAGAAAGAATGGAGGCAAACTAACTTACAATACAAACTTTTTTGAACTCTGGATCAATGAGTTGTTCAGGCTGGTTGTATTCATGAAATAAATTTGTTATAACATTGTGGAGAAAAACAATACATAGAATAAAAGCCTTCAGTGACACTACCAGCAAGGTGAGCGAATGAATTTGTGTGGTTCCAATAAGTGTGAGTGAAAGATTTCTAGGCTTTATAGAACGGCAAATTAACCCTGTACCCATATCCTAATAGTTCCTATTTCAACTGATGGTACGGTGTACCCAAATGCCAAATAAAATAAATAAATGAAAGGGAGAGAGAACTTTTTGATTGTTGTTGTCACACTATAATCGTTAGTGTAACAAATTTTTCATTCTGTGTTGGTTGTGATGAGGAGCGTCAAGCTTTCTTCTGACTGATATTTCTCATTTTAATAAATACATCCAATTGTTAATCAATTATAGTTATGTTTATACTAACCATCATATGTTATGAGATTAACAACAATGATTATAAGGTCAAGCCATCTTTTAATGTTCTCTATATTATAATTGGCTGTCTGTGCGTGTAATGCGAGATTTTTCATCTGTATCAGCTGAGGTTTTGGAAAGCCAGTGGTTAGACAGACCAGGAGCTGCTAGTTGAGATGCCCTGCTATGGCACTCTCTTGGGACCAGAGGCCACTGGTTGGATGTGGTGCTGACCACAACCAGACGTGGCAGGCACGCTGCTGGCCCACATTGTTTTGGCTCGCCGTCGTTATAGCATCCTTAGCAAACTTTTCCTCATGCTTGAGAAAACAGTGAACAATGCTAGAATGAAAGACATGCTAAAAACGGTGATCTGTGGGGCTCATCCCAGCAAATAAATGGCCGTTTTAGAGTTAGGCCCTTCCAACAAAGTGCTTTCTGCTGAGGGCACTGTACCTTGTCCAGTGAGTCCTGAGAAGGCAAGTGGAAAGCGTACCCATTAGAACAGATTGCAGTCTCTATGCCTCTCCCGAAAGCAGCCAAACAATTCGGCCTCATATGTCTTGTACTTTTCATTACCCAGTGGAAGGTCGTTCGGATAAACAGACGCCAAGACTCTTTGGGATGGGAGACTTTTTCCAGTGATAGACGCGAAAGAAATTCGTTGGGTGTTCTTAAAAACAGACAGAGTGGGAGGCCGTGAGCCATTGTCTGAATTTTTGTACGTTAAAAGAAATCTAACTGGTGGAAAAAAAGACGACAGTAACTTGCAGGTCCGAGACTTTCTGAATAGCGCGGATGGAAAGCCAGACTATTGGCGAATGATTTTTACACAGTTTCTGGTGGGAGGAAAATAGTAAGATAACAATTACGTCATTGGTCAGAAATCATTTTCTCGTTGGTGAGTGATTTACAGACGCATACGCTGAGCAGAGCGAGCATTCTAACTTACTTAATGGCAAAGAGACGAGGAAGACACGCTACTGCGTTGAGATTCGAAGATCACACATGCACTTAGCAACATTGCTGCTGGTGAAGCAGCCTGAACTGGCAGGCGAGTTCCAGTTGCATTAAATCTGCACCATTCGCAGTCTCCTCATCCACACACAATAACAGTGGTGAGACTATCTGGTGGCAATGGCTGATTAGAACTGAATGAAGTTAAATATGTTCGACACTTCACTAAATTCACGTTGGCTCAACCATGACCAGGTCGATAGGCGCAGATGCATGTTTAATTTCAATTCTCTTTCTGGTACGAGCGCACAGTTCTGGTTATCCACCCGTAGCTGTGTTACTCTTACGTGCTAGAAAGTTGGCTTCCAGTGACCCCATTTCCATGTCGGATAACTTTGGCAAACTTGCCAGTGTATATTATAGCTTAATTTCATGTTGCAAATAGATGTTCTTTGTTGTTCATTCCATTAAATTCAACGTAATGTCCTTATCAGTTTGTGTACAATGAATATATTTCTATAAAAGTTGGGCTCACTTGGGTAAAGTTTTTGGTTTCACAGTTCGTGAATCCTGTTTCATGCTTTTCATTAATGCTGAATGATGGCAGTGTCGATACCTAAGACTCAGAGCTAGGGCCACCATTTTTAATATAGTTAAATAAAATCCGTTGCGTAACACTTTAACTGAATGCCATCTATACATCATATAGATAATGACATAAAAATGTCACTGGATGAATGTCACTTATGCCAAAAATACCAGTCAACTCTCCCATGACTAGAACCCAGGTCACGTTTACACACAGACTATGCTGGACCTTATTCTTATGCTACTGGCTGATTGTCACGCATGCACTTTCTGAGTTTCCGTGTGTGATAAAAATGTAGGCCATATCTTCTATAAAAACAATTTAACCCCTTTCAAGAATTTTCTGAATTGAAAGGTTGCTGAAATCATTAGTTTAAGATAACGACACACAATTTTCGTCTCAGGAGATTGGATATTTCTGTGAACGAAATGGCATAGCACATTTTAAAGCCATATCATTTCACCTAGAAGCAAACGGACTCACTAAAATATCTGTAAAAAATTTAGATCTCATATGACAAACCTTACACAGCAGTACAACAACGATAATGCATTGCTAATTTTTCTTTCACACTACAGAGCTAGTCCCCATGACACGAAATCACCAGCGGAAGAAATACATGAAACACCACAACATACAGTGATATAAAATTATAAACAACCGACCAGTTGCAATGGATAAAGAATTCTTTACCTAGGTTTCGACAAATATAAATTTGTCTTCTTCAGAAGGTGGCAATTTTACATCAGTAAGGACTAAAAACGGCGATGGTACATTAGTCCTTACTAATGTAAAATTGCCACCTTCTGAAGAAGGCAAACTTATATTTGTCGAAACCTAGGTAAAGGATTCTTTATCCGTTGCAAGTGAACTAAAAACGGCGATGGTACATTAGTCCTTACTAATGTAAAATTGCCACCTTCTGAAGAAGACAAATTTATATTTGTCGAAACCTAGGTAAAGAATTCTTTATCCATTGCAACTGGTCGGCTGTTTATAATTTTCTTACGTGGAACCGTTGCTGTTGTGTAGCTATTTTTTAAAAAAATGATACAGTGATATCATTAGTAAAGCTATTCGTGCATCCAGAGATCAAGCATACACAATAGTCGAGAGCAAATTTTTTCTAAGCCCGTGATGGAGTACTCCGTGTTGTTGTCGTTGTTGTTATATATTCTGTGGAGGTCTCTTCATGTCCGAGTAGCTACGGCACCCTACATGCACTGAACCTGCATATTGTATTCATCTCTTGGGTTCTCCCTCTACAATTTTTACTCCCCCTCTCCCCCACACGGACACTTCCCTACAGTACTAAACTGGTGATCCCTTGATATCTCAGGATGTGTCCTATCAACTGATCCCGTCTTTTAGTCAAGATGTTCACAAATTTCTTGTCTCCCCAATGCCTCTTAGCACCTCCTCAATAGTTACACAGTCTCCCCCACAAGTCTTCAGCATTCTTCCGTAGCACCCCATTCCGAAAGCTTCTAATGCCTTATTGTCTAATCTGCATACAAATATCTCCGAAATATCTTCCTTACGCTTGATTCTATATTTGTTGTTAACAAATTTCTCTTCTTCGGAAACGTTTTTCGTGTTATTGCCAGTCTACACTTTATATCCTCTATACTTCGGCCATCATCAGTTATTTTAGTGTCAAACAGTAAAACTCATCTACCATTTGTAGTGCCTCATTTCTGGTTCCCTCAGCATCGCCTGATTTTATTCGTCTACATTCGGCCACGACCTTGATTCACTTTCTTCTCAACCACCGCTTCCCTTTCATGCCCATCAAATCTGATAATTGCCGCCTGGTTTCTGCACGAGTTGTTTTGCTCCTGTATCTTACCCCTGCTGCCTTCATAATTTCAAAGAGTGTATTCCACGTAACATTGCCAAAAGTTTTCTCTAAGTCTGTAAAAGTCGTAAATGTAGGTTTGCCTTTCCTTAACCTACCTTCTAAGGGAATCTGAAATGATCTACCCCCAGGTCGGCTGTTGTCAGTTTGTCGATTCCTCTGTAAATAATTCGTGTCAGTATTTTACTATCCCGACTTATTATTCCATAACATCCACACATGCGAGAATTCATGTTATTCTTGCGTTTAATTAGTAAAATGTATGCATACCTTTGTCGAAATGTAATTAAGAGGTGAGTGCTTGTCTAGACAAGCCATCACATGGTTAAGTGAGCGAGTGTGTGCGTCTTCAAAGGTGTCAGCAATTATTCTATCTAGCAGGACGGACTGAGCGTGTCAGTATGGTTCTGTTGTTAACCAAATCCTTTGGCGATTTATGAAAGTGGTTACGTTGGTGGTTTTTGGCTGTAAGTTAACGTAAAAATTGGGCGTTTGAGGGTGATGCTTTGACCCATATGCCTATGGCATGAAATTAGTAAAGAAAACTAAGCCAAACAGCTTTTCCTTTCCCTCCTTTCCCATCTGGTAACTGAAGGTAGGAGCGTGGACGTTCAAAAACTTACTCGAGATTTACCGTAATAAGACTAGTCTAAATACGACAACCTTGGCTTAAATTTTTAACTGTGCAGAAAGTGATGAAATGCATCCGGATGGAGCCATCCTGACGTTTCATTCTTATTATGCACATACATTGAAGAGACAAAGAAACTGATACACCTGCCTAATATCGTGTACGGCCCCCATGATCAGAAGTGCCGCAACACGACGTGAAATGGATTCGACTAACGTCTGTAGTAGGCTGGAGGGAACTGACACCATGAATCCTGCAGTGCTGGCCATAAATCTGTAAGAGCACGAGGGGGTGGAGATCTCTTCTAAACAGCACGTTTGAAGGCATCCCAGATATGTTCAATAATATTCATGTCTGGGGAGTTTGGTGTGCAGCGGTAGTGTTTAAACTCAGAAAAGTGTTCCTGGAGCCACTCTGCAGCAATTCTGGACGTGTGGGGTGTCGTATTGTCCTGTTGGAATTGCCCAAGTTCGTCGGAATGCACAATGGACATGAATGGATGGAGGTGAACAGACACTTGTCACTTGCCAGAGTCGTATCTAGACCTATCAGGGGTTCCACAGCACTACAACTGCGCACGCCCCACACCATTACAGAGCCTCTACCAGCTTGAACATTCCACTGCTGACATGCAGCGTCTATGGATTCATGAAGTTGTCTCCATATCCGTACACGTCCATCCGCTCAATACAATTTGAAACGAGACCAGTCCAACCAGGCAACATGCTTCCAGTCATCAACAGTGTAGGCGAGGTATAAAGTTTTGTGTCGTGGAGCCATCAAGGATACACGAGTGGGTCTTCGGCTCTGAAAGCCCATATCGATGATTTTCGTTGAATGGCTCGCGCGCTGACGCTCGTTGATGGGCCAGCATTGAAATCTGCATCAATTTGCGGAAGGGTTGCACTTATGTCACGTTAAACGATTCTCCTCAGTCGTCGTTGGTCCCGCTCTTGCAGGATGTTTTTTTCACCCATAGCGATGTCGGAGAGTTGATGTTTTACCGGATTCCTGATAATCACGGTACACTCGTGAAATGGTCATACTGGAAAATCCCCACTTCACTGCTGCCTCGGAGAGGCTGTGTCCTATAGCTCGTGCGCCGATTGTAACACCACGTTCAAATTCACTTAAATCTTGATAACCTGCCATTGTAGCAGCAGTAACTGATCTAAAAACTGCGTCAGACACTTGTTGCCTTGTATATGCGTTGCCGGCCGCGGCGTCGTATTCCGTCTGTTTACGTGTCTTTTTATTGAATACGCAGGCCTATACCAGTTTCTTTGCCGTTTCAATGAATATTAATTCGATAACCTAATATGCAGATGATGTTTTGGATGGTGTAATATAAGCGTAATGTAGGGCTTGACTCATATGGGGCAGAACCGATGGTTCTTGAGGCTACCTATTCCTTATTTGTAATGTATCTTTCGGTAGTGAATCATGTATGTAGCTACTGTACGTATCGTAGCACAGAAAAATAATTTCGACTCATATACACTACTCAAAATCTACAAAGACCATACAGAGCCTAATACAGATGACATAAGATATAACACTGAAAAGAGATGAGAAAACTGAAACGAAACCGACATATGTACCAGCAGTATACTGCATATAGACAATATAAACACACAAAAAGAAGTTGTTATGGAGTACGAAAATACATCCAGTATTTTGCACTACCAATGTCTATTCTAATCCAGTTGTACACGAGATTTCCTGTGACAACTGCAATAATTTCCACATTGGACAAAGAGGACGAAGTTTTACCATCAGGCTTAAAGAACACACGAGAGATTGTGCAAGCAACCAACCGAATTTTTACTTACACTTAAAAAATAAAAACCATAGTGCGAAAGTAATCGAAAATGCTGTCACGATTCTGTGAAGTATACCAAAACATCAAAACATTAACTTTTTGGAATAACTGGAGCCGACCGGAGTGGCCGAGTGGTTCTAGGCGCTACAGTCTGGAGAAGCGAAACCGCTACCGTTGCAAGTTCTAATCCTGCCTCGGGCATGGATGTGTGTGATGTCCTTAGGTTAGTTAGGTTTAAGTAGTTCTAAGTTCTAGGGGACTGATGACCTCAGCAGTTAAGTCCCATAGTGCTCAGAGCCATTTGAACCATTTTTTTGAATAACTGGAAATTTATGCACACACAAATAGATATCCAAATGGCGTCCTGAATGAGCAGACGGACCTCAAACATAAAAATTACCTGGGAAACTCAACTGACATAATAGAAAAAGAAAAGGAATAAACACAACATAATAAACAAAAATCAATAGACACCAATAAGATCGTGCATCTACATAACGCACAACATTTCAGACAAAATACCTCTGGCTACCGTAGTTATAATTTACTTCTAAACACAAGCATCATTGCAACGATTTTTCAAAAAATAACACGGAATTTCGGTATTTTTTCTATAAAAAGGAAATACGTGATCTATGTTAACACAATACGTAAAAGAACTTACGTTCCAAGATGATTTAAGGACGTCAGTCCATCTAGACGTAAGTACAATATAAGATAAAATCATTGGCAAAGGCTGAAGCGGGAAGGGGGAGGTATAGTAGGGTAGCGCTGCTGGGGTGCGCGAAGGGATGAGTGGAGAGAGTGTAGGGCAGCTATGTGCAGTTGGGAGGTTAGATGGAGAGCAGGCAGCGGAGAGGGAGCGGAAAAGGAGAGAAGAAAAAAGACTGGATGCCATGGTGGAATGGCAAGGAACAATCTATCGTTTTACAACTGTAGAAAGATGATACGAAATTTCACTATTGTTCTTCTGTAGGAAATAAATATGTGAACTATATTAGCAATATAGTACATAAAAGAACTTACGTTCCAAGATGATTTATGGACGTCACTCCATCTACACGTAAGTGTAATACAAGATAAAGTATTATAGTACCGCTGCTTAGATATAGAACAAAATTATATATAAATATGTCAACAGAAACACTCGATAATGGCATATATGCCGAAACAAGCTCGTTGTGAAGTTAATGCATCAATTCTGAAAATAAATGATAACAAGGGAGCTCTGTGTGAAATGAGTGTTTCCAAAACAGAATGAATGTGAAATTATGTTAATTATAAGCTGTAGTTTCAGGTTAGTTTTAAAACAGTATCGTTGTTTCGGGAAATTCAGCTCATCAGTTTTGATCTTAAAATGAAGTTCAGGAACAGATAACATACATTTTGTAATAATATGCTCGTTGCAAATATCTATCCATAACCACCGTATTTGGGATAGTAAATCTAAAAGTTGCAGTAATGAAAAATGTTTTAATATCACTTAGTACGGATTAGCAGCAGTCATTACTCAATTCTGTCTCTGTGGTAAGATCCAACTGCACAGCATAAGTCAATATTCTTAGTCACTGAACACTCAGAGTGCCCACAGAATTCTTAATGAAATATTCCACTAGTAACCCCTGATATCCTGGTATTTCGGTTTCGATTACTGTTCATACGTCGCAAAGTAATAAACATAATCAATCTTTGATTCATTTTGAGTGAGAAGAGTTCAACCATAGTTAAAATCCGTTTATCTTACTTAAACAAGAAAAATAAATTCCAGTGTTTGTGCATCATTTTATTATCAATGCAAAGCTAGGTAGCAAATACTGAATTTACCTTTACCTACTGATATTGTGGATCGCACAAAACGCCAAAACCAGTTCACTTTAAATAATTAATCACAAAATCTTGACAAAGGTCAAGTACACGGTACCTTTTTACAATAAGCTCTGGTAAGTAACAATATTCATCAGTCTGAATACGAAATATATTAACAGAAACAGGTCAGTAACCCATGTCCATGACATAAAGACGGACATTAAAATTACAAAACCAAAGACAATTGCCCATTTGCTGTCTGTGCATTTCCATGAACAAAATAATAGATTTTACATTTTTATTTTGTGACGTAAATTATTTTGTTCATGGTGATGACAGACCCATCTTCTGACTGTTAATAACACCTAGTATCACCCTTCGAAATAGGTACAGCACTTTTTTTCTCGACTTATAATCTCGTCTTTGGATATGGAAGAGAAAAATATTCCTGATTGTATTTCCTATTATTACGTGATACCTAGGTAGTTAAAGTTGTTTAATATTAACAAAAATACTAAACTGTTGTCTTGTAGCTGTGATGTATCACCAGCATACGACCATATCCGTGAAGCAACAATATAACAGAACTGATGACTTAGATAAAATTCACTATGAAGTGAGAAGATATAGCCAAGTACAGGAAAATGAAGGCTTGCCAGTTGTAAGTAGGCTGTTTAGGTTTTTATATTGGTAACGCCACGTAGCGCTCTGTATGAAAATCACTGGCTGTGCTGTGTGCAGTCTGTGGCTAGTTTGCATTGTTGTCTGCCATTGTAGTGCTGGGCAGTTGGATGTTAACAGCGCGTAGTGCTGTGCAGTTGGAGGTGAGCCGCCAGCAGTGGTGGATGTGGGGAGAGAGATGGCGGAGTTTTGAAATTTGTAAGACTGGATGTCATGAACTGCTATATATATTATGACTATTAAGGTAAATACATCATTTGTTCTCTATCAAAACCTTTCATTTGCTAACTATGCCCATCAGTAGTTAGTGCCTTCAGTAGTTAGAATCTTTTATTTAGCTGGCGGTAGTGGCGCTCGCTATATTGCAGTAGTTCGAGTAACGAAGATTTTTGTGAGGTAAGTGATTTGTGAAAGGTATAGGTTAATGTTAGTCAGGGCCATTCTTTTGTAGGGATTATTGAAAGTCAGATTGCGTTGCGCTAAAAATATTGTGTGACAGTTTAAGCACAGTCATGTATAATTTTTCAAAAGGGGACGTTTCATATGTCGGCCCTTAGCCGAGGATACCTCACTAAAATCTTCTGATTTTTTTCTTGTAGTTTGTGTAATTAGTGTAGCTATTGTTTATTGCTAGCACGTAATCATAGAGAGAATTTCCTTTGTGATTGTAGTTTTTCATTGTTGTACAGAAAAACAGTTGTGACATGCATGTAGATTTGCACCAAGTATTTCGCAGCTGCGCTTGCAATTAAGTAGACATTATTTCCATTGCTATGTTATCCTATTTTGCTCTTCAAATTGTGCTTTTCTGTGTTATTGTGTGAAATATTGTGACAATTATGGCGTGTGAAAAACGTAATACTAGGCTCCAAAGTAAACTGAGAAATGACAGTGAAGACGAAAGCAGTGTGATAGCGCCACCGTGTAATGAATTAACTAATGTTCAACATAGTAATTTGGTAATTGTGCATAGGGAAATGGAGCGGGCGGCAAACAATGGCGTAGGCAGTGAAACATTTAGTGAACAGGGAAGCATTATCGATCGATCGCTCGGCAACAGCTCGCCTCAGGAATCCGAAATGACAGGACACAATTTTGCAAATACTGTAGATTCAGGTTTTGCGTCCTCACCGTTTTCTCAAATAAGTCAAGACATATTTTCTGCTTGTCAAAATGTGAATGTTGCCGGTGCAAATGCACTGCCGAAAAGCGTAGAGGAACAGATTCCAGACACTAATGCATTGTTATTACAGCTAATGCAACAAATGGAACAAAATCAGAGACAAACACAGCAAAAGCTTCAAAAGTTAGACACAATGGAACAACACCAGAGACAAACACAGCAACAGTTAGACACAATGGAACAAAATCGTCAAAAGTTAGACACAATGGAACAAAATCAGAGACAAACACAGCAAAAGCTTCAGAAGTTAGACACCACACTTGAACAAACACGTGAAGATTTAACTACTGAGTTACATAAAATTGAATCGAAATGTCAAAAAGTCTGTAACGAAGTAAAAACACAAATTTGTGAGCATTTTCAACCTATATTTTCGCGGCACGAAAATGCATTACAGAATCACGAAGCAGCCATAAAAGAACTGCAAACCACTGTTCATGAAAATCACGACACCTTGCAAGCTAAAATTGACTCAGTTGCGTCTACCGATTCGGTTATGCAACTTGCAAAAACTCAGGAAAACTTAAAGGACACAGTAGATACTCTGAAACTTGGTTCAGAAAAACACACTGAGGAAATAAGTACACTATCGGAGAAAGTAGCCGAACTTTCAGATCAGTTCAATAACTTATCTACAAAGGTAGATGATGATCTGAATGACACAAGACCTGTAGCCATCACTGACACAGAAGAGTATGAACAAATTAAGAAATTCAAACAAAATCAGAATCAAATTAATACGCAACACAAAAGAGAAATCCGGGAAGTACAAGATCAGTTAGCACAAGCAATACAAAAATTACATATTTCAGAGGACACTCGCGCTCCAACACGGGAAGAGGGACTTAGAAATATGGAACAACCACAAAATAATAACACAGGACACTTCGGAAATTATGAAAGAAATTGGCAAGGCACACCGAATTTTGAGATGGAACCGCCGAAACGACTTAACAATGACCGACATGCGACTCGCCGACATGATGATTTTGACTATAAGCAGTTCATTACTACACGTAAATTCAAAACATTTAAGAATTCTGGCAACGAAATTCATCCACAAGCATGGCTCCATCAATTCTCTCATTGTTTTCCTCCCAACTGGTCATCAGAACACAGATTAGAATTTATGTGTGGCTACTTAGAAAATGAACCAGCTGTAAGAATGCGATCGGTCATTCACGATTGTCACAGTGAAGGAGAATTTTATCATGTCTTCCTCTCAGCATATTGGTCTCAAGCTACACAAGACCGAGTAAAACATAGCATCATAATGATGAAACATTTCGAACAATCTGAATTTTCCAGTCTTGTGGAATATTTTGAAGACATGTTGCACAAGAATCAGTACTTGTCAAACCCATACAGCCCCTCAGAACTCATCCGCATTTACTTGATTAAACGACCTGAACATTTACGACATATTATTCTGGCAGGACATTGCAAATACGACATTGAAGCTTTTCAGGGACTCTTACAAGAATTAGAAATTGACACTGACAATCGCCGAACGCGAAAACAGGAACACAACAATTACAGGTCACATCCGTCGCAATTCCGCGATGAAAGAAATAATAACTGGACACGGCAAGTCTATTCTTACAACGCAAATCGTGACCAAAACAGACACCACCCCTATGTTAACCGTTGGCAGAGTAGTAATAATTACAGGGAAAGATCACCTCTCCGCAGTAGTGACTACCACAGAGACAATCAGAGAAACAGACAATATGGGAACCAAAATAATTATTATCAAAGGAGACAGAAAAGCTTTAGACGCAACGGTCCAGCGCGCAGTTACGATCCAGGGAGAAATTCTCCACCACTTAACCGACAAGAAAGAAACTACAGGAACTACCGACATGACGGCAGACGATATAATCATAACGACAGACCTGAATTTCATCAGAACTGGCGGGATTCAAACAGAGCAGGGTACTCTCGACAAGGTGAATTAGTAGAAGTTAGGTCTCCTAATCCTAATAACGACGTGCGCCAACAAAGAGACAGACAATGACTCGCACAGCAGGCAGCCGCGTGCGCCAGCTGGCTCAGAGAAAAATTACATAGACGCTAACCTTGAGAAAAATTCCAGTATTCTTTACCGACGTATACCACATGATAATTGCGTCGAAGTTGAAACACTGCGTACTAGGAAGAGTAAAGGTTTACACCACATTTCACATGTAAAACCGTTTCTTCTTCTTTCGTTTCACCCTCTTTGGGGTACGCTGGATCAATCATTTCTTTGTGCGTTGTTCTTTTCTTAGGGCCCAGTATTTCTTCATTCTTTCTGATCTTCTTCTCCTCTCTTCTTCCGAGATGAAGGATTTGGACTTTTGTGTGGATTTGTCTTGGAACCTTATGTTTTCATCTTTAGTAATTAATTTAGCAGTTCGATCAATAAGTGAATTTTCTGAAGTATTTAATTCCACTAGGTCTTTCTCAGTTTCTCTAAACCAGTTGGGCTTCGTTTTTCGCTTACGGAAGAAGTCAAAGATTTGTTTGGTTAATCTGTTGGAATTCATTCTGAGAAGATGACCATAAAAATTTATTCTCCTTTTTCGCATAGAATCTGAAAGTTTTTCAATTTTCTTGTAGAGAGTTTAATTTTTGATGTATATAATGATTTTTCTTAAAATTTCTCTTTCCTTTACCTCAAGTTTCTCCATTTGGCCTTTGAAATTCATGTTAAGTGTTTCTGCTGCGTACAGTGCTTCTGGCTTAATCACTGTCTTGTAATGTGTAATTTTGGACCCCCATGAAAGGGACTTTTTGTTGTATGTATTTTTTGTTAGTTGGAAGGCCAATTCAAGTTTATTTTTTCTGGATTCCATTGCTTTGCTTTCCCCAGCATTCCAAGTAATCCATTCTCCGAGATATTTGAATCCTTTTACTATTTCAATCTTCTGTTCTTGAACTTTGAGGTATTTACATGAGTGCTTGATGTTTGTCAGTATCTTAGTTTTTTCAGAGGAGATGTGAAGACCAATTTCAGCTGCTTGTTTCTTTAGTTCAAGGATTTGCTCCCATGCTTCTTCCATTGTTTCAGCAAACAGGGCCATATCATCTGCAAAAGCAATGCAATTTACTTTAAGGTTCTTCTTTTTGCAACCCAGTCTTATACCACTCTTAATATTTGTGTTCCATTCCCTGACTACTTTCTCAAGCGCACAATTGAA
Source organism: Schistocerca americana (assembly GCF_021461395.2). Classification (NCBI taxonomy): domain Eukaryota; kingdom Metazoa; phylum Arthropoda; class Insecta; order Orthoptera; family Acrididae; genus Schistocerca; species Schistocerca americana. The sequence continues at coordinate 103,935,246 of NC_060126.1, forward strand.
CAGCAACGGTGAGATCCCATCGCCCTGTCGCACTCCCGTTTTTATTTCAAAGGGTTCCGATAGTTTGCCCATAAATTTAACTTTGAAAATGTATTTGTAAGGGTCGCTTTTATAATATTAGTTGTTTTCTTATCCAAACCCATTTCTTCCAGGACTGATAACAGAGATTCTCTATCAATCGAATCATATGCTTTTTTGAAATCAATGAAGGAGATTACGTATGTCTTTGCCCTTGATTTTTGGTATGCCATAATGTTTTTGAGGTTTAGTATTTGTTCTGAACATGATCTACCCTTTCTAAAACCTCCCTGGTATTCCCCGATTTGCGGATCCAATTGCGGCTCTGCCCTGTTCAAAAGGACTTTAGAAAGAATCTTGTACGTTATATCCAGCAGTGATATTCCTCTGTAGTTGTTGGGGTCTGTCTTCAAACCTTTCTTGTGGATAGGGTGGATGAGAGCTGTTCTCCATTCTGCGGGGATCTCTTCTTCTTTCCAGATTTGATCGAAAACACACTTTAGGGATGTAACTGCATTTTTGTCAGCCTTTTTCCATAGTTCGGCCACTATTTGATTTTCTCCAGACGTCTTGCTGTTTTTAAGTTCTGAAATGACCTTCTGTAGTTCTTCAGTCGTCGGTGGTTCTGAATCCGGCTTCTCACGGTTGTTTGGAATGGATTCAAATTTTTCAAGGATGGATTCACAATTCAAGAGTTTCTCAAAGTAGCCTGCTAGTATTTTGCAGTTTTCCGTGTCGTTGTGAGCGATGGTCCCATTTACATCTCGAAATTGGAGGGTGGGTGCTTTGTATCTTGATAACCTTTGTTTGAAAGTTCTGTAAAAGTTCCTTGTGTTGCTTTTAGCAAATTCTTCATCAATTTGGAGGAGAGTTTTGTTTTCATGTGTCTTCTTAATCCTTTTTATATTTTTATCTACCAGTTTTCTAACTGTAATGAAATTCAGTCTACTTTCTTCTGTTTTCTGTGATTGCCAATTTTGCCATGCCTGCTTTCTTGTTTCAATGAGGGCATCACATTTCAGCGACCACCAGGCATGTTTCTTACTTTTTTTGTTAGGTGCTATCCGTTCAGCTGTAGTAATGAGGTTTTCCTTGATATCCCCCCAGCTTTGTGTCTGAATGGTTTCTGTTGCTTTTGTGAATTCATCTGATTTTAATATCTTTTCTGTGCTATACTTCCGACCCTTAATTTGTTTCATGCTGCATTTCCTGTTTATTGAGAGATAATCTGTTTTTTTTTTTAATTTAGTCTTTACTATAAAATTTTTCACTTCACGTTACTAGTACTCTTTGTCACACTTAGAAACTGATAACATGTAACTATGTTTTAAAATAAAATATCCAGTTAAGAACCAAGAGAACCTATTTAAACAGAAATTACGAGTGGATTGTTATTGTGAACAGACGACACAGTGTTATTGTGTGTGTACATTCTTGCTTGTTAGTTGCACGATTACGTAACGACTATAAGGCTCACATACTTAGAACATTTATCAGTACTGCTAATGAGATTTTAATGCAACGATTATTGAAAGTCAGATTGCGTTGCGCTAAAAATATTGTGTGACAGTTTAAGCACAGTCATGTATAATTTTTCAAAAGGGGACGTTTCACAGTGCGAAATCAGACTAGTGCGTCACAAGATGTTTACTTCCAAGTATGTTTCCTCTAGAGAGTAGAGCTTCTATCCATGCGCTGCTTTCCGTTCAGAACAGTCAGTAGTGTCACCTGTTATCGCACGCATCCACCTGGAGAAAACTGCAAGTTCCGTGCATTCAGCTCTAGCTTGGTGTCAACACTCCCGAGCATTTTTCGCTCAGCCGGAGTAAATGACCGAGCTGTTTGCGCCAGCTTAATCGCCAGAACGGTATCCAGCAAATTACGGACGTCAAGGACGCCAGGTCGGTCCACAACACAAAACAACCAACTCCTGCCTACGGTGGAGCGCCTTCCGCGATAACTTGTTTCAGGTTGTTTCTTTTTGCTGATGACGTCTTTCCAAAGGTTTTCCCCGGACCAGCCGCTTAGACCGTGGGGGGCGTTGTCTCAGGACCATCGACAAGAAAAATTTGCGTCATGGTACAGGTGTTTATGTTGTTTGATTTATGTAATGTTATCGTTACCTTTTCAGCTAAGAGCATGTCATCTGGCACGGTGTTCCTTTCCACTCTCTTGACGCTGCTGAGCTTCACCGTAGCTTTTCATCTCGCGAGACTCGGCTCCGGCGTATTAAAGTTTGTGATGGGAGGGGCCCTTCGTGGTATACGACCATTGTATACATACGTCTAAAGAAGCAGTAATTACTGTGCAATTGGTTTAAAACAAAATACACGGCAATAGGGAGATGATAAATAAAACGCCTTTAGGTGTCAAGACGACAAAGTGTGAAGCTTTCAATGACTGCCTTAGCAGAATCTTTTGCAAAGGGCTCCCACAAAACGTAAAGAAATTCTGATATGTATCGAGGCTGCTAATGGTAGCATAGTTGGCACCCAGGCACTCATGGGGAATATAGTAATTGAAACTGAGAGTACCAAAACAAAAACAGAAATTCTCAAGTCTTTTTCAAGCTTTTAAATTTATTTTTATTTTTTACAACGGAAGGTACAAATGTACAGTTCCCATTTAATGCTCCCATTAGATATTACTGTCAGAGACCTACAGAAACAGCTTAAAAGTCTAAATTAAATGAGACGGACTTGTGTTCATTGGCAGAGAACCGATAAAATGAAGACAGCCTGCAAAGGAGACTGCTTACATATGATTTTAGAATAACATTTGTGTGTGTGACCCATATGAAATGTGGCTAGTGATGATTACTGAACATATACAACCAAGGACGACTGAAAGGTCACAGGATTCTTTGACGCACGTGATAGGGCCACAGAAATGTTGAAAAACGTGATCAAGCAAATCCTTGAATATAGATGTCATTTATGGCGTCTTAACCTACTTACAGAGTTTCAAGAATAAGTATTAAGTGAAGAAGTTGGAACTAATAATCAGTTCTCACCCCTATAGTACCACAAAGAACTCCGTCTTCAGGCCACGAGTGGCCTACCGGGACCACCTGACCGCCGTGTCATCCTCCGAGGAGGATGCGGATTGGAGGGGCGTGGGGTCAGCACACCGATCGCCCGGTCGTTATGGTGGTATTCTTGACCGAAGCCGCTACTATTCGGTCGAGTAGCTCCTCATTTGGCATAACGAGGCTGAGTGCACCCCGAAAAATGGCAACAGCACAGGGCGGCTGGATGGTCACCCATCCAAGTGCCGGCCACGCTCAACAGTGCTTAACTTCGGTGATTTCACGGGAACAGGTGTATGCACTACGGCAAGGCCGTTGCCTCTATAGTACTACAAAGACAAACTAATTATAGCACCCACTGAGGTTTTTATGCAGTAATAAAATGACAGTAAAAGACACCTGGACACACGTGTCTGTGTCTGTGTGTGTGTGTGTGTGTGTGTGTGTGTGTGTGTGTGGCCGCATTCACGTATCCTGAGTTTTGTGATGATGAGTGATCATGAGTAATGAATGAGTAAGCTATTGTACGTGCAATCACGTCAGCTGTCCCCACGTATCTGCGTGTTAGGACAAGAATTGCTCATGATGTGCGCTCTCTTCTAACTGCTCCAGTGCACGAAGATTAAGTTTGTTTTCTGTCACTGTCAAGCAGCACGTGCGCAGGGACATGGTCACCCATAAATTATAATTAATAAATAATAAATAATTATGTAACAAGTTTAATATGTTTTTAACATGGTTTATGTTCAATGATGTAAAAAAATGTTCCATTTCTTACTTCACATTTTTTTTTTTTTAGCTTTCTAACGTGGATTATGTTCAATGATGTAAAAAAGAAAGATGTTCCATTCCTTACTTCACCCCCCTTTTAGCTTTCTAAAGTTTTTCTGTGTTCTTCTTCAAGGTCCAAACTATCATCATACCAGATTTCATCTAAATGGGTTCATTGGTTTCGTCGTGGAAACACAACTGACAGAGTTACTTTCGCATTCGATAATAACAGTATAGAAGAACAGATTAAAAATGTTGAGAATTTTGTAAGCATTGTATTGTGTGTAGCTGTGATCTGTGGATAAACTCGTATGTTTGTGAAATTCGGGATGTTTGACAGCTTGGCGTAACTCTCTCTATTTGACACCACTTTGACGACTTGCATGTTGATGGCGATGACGAAATGATGACGAGGACAACAATTAGAGGATCGTTTTCCCGGAAACAGTTAAGTGTCATATGCAAATTCATAATGAAATTCCCATTTGATTGGGATATTTAATTGAAACTGAGGGTTACGATAACAGCATTATTAGTTATGGTTGCTAACTGACTAATGCAACCTTATATTCTTTTGCTATTAATTCGAATTGACATGCCTTGAAGAGGAGAGAAAACGTTGAAAGCATTCTGAGCAGTGAGGATTGACACTGATCGTCAGAGACTGTAGAGGCAACCACCCTTTAGAGCCAGTTCACAGAAGGACAGTCAGGGGAAGCCAAGGGTCACCAGGCGACTGGCCATCCCTTTGTGTTTCTGCTCTGGGACATCTGGCCACCTTGTCTGCAAACAGAGATAGCACCTCCCGTGGAGTAAACTCCTGGTAAAAATATTTTATGACCTGGGAGTGGAATGAGAAGATTCAGCGTTATCGGAAGGCATCAGTGTTCTGAAAATATAAAAAGTTGGCCGTTTCTCCAGAAATCATTTAAAACTACGGATAAGCATCCAAAACATCTAGCCTGATTCACATCTGAATATTTTGACTGAGCCAAATACAAATGTTTACACAATGTAAAAACCTTCAGCATTGGTTAACATAAATAAATCGTAAGTTAGAAAGAGACATGGGAAAAGAAACAACAAGATACATAGTAATATTCGTAAAAGAAAGGACTCATACTCGTTACGTGGGACTTGTCTAATCAAGGATTCCAATATCGTGCTGAAATCAAACTGAATGATTGTTTAGCACTGACGGCCAAGAGTCCCACCTTGGGAAGATCAGCCGCCGAGTTGCAAGTTTTTTTCAGTTGACGCCCTAATGGGCGATTTGCGTGCCAATGATGATCAAATGATGACGAGGACAACACAACACCCAGTTCCTGAGTGGAGCAAAACTTCCAACCAGATTGGGAATCGAAACCAGGCCTGCTGAATGGCAGTCTGACGTACTGATCACTGAGCTAAGGAGGCGGACATATCGTGCTGATCTGATGGTGCTCTGCCTCAGACAGTGTTACGGCCAATGACACAAGATTTACAACTGCTGTATTCACCGAACGTATAAATATGGCAGGAAGAGAATCATGTATCACCAAAAGTAGTCACGGTTACGAGGTGGCCCGCTTGCACACAGCTACTACTCACACGTATCACAGAGCCAAATAGTGTTAGCTAACAGCTACAGTAAAGATAGGTGGCAGTATAGATTAGCAACAGTTCACAACAATATATTGATAAAAGTTTTGGAATGCTCAACTGCAATACGAAGATGTGTGTGGCAATGTAAATCAATTTTCACTTGCACTGATCTGTCTTTAAACACTGGTACAGTTCTACGTCCAGAACAATGTCTGACATCACTGGTATACTGTCCACTACTACTTTTCTTGGCGGAGATTGTAGATGAGTCCTAGGACACTCGATGAAACATTTTCCTGAGGTATTAACTAACTGGCTGATAAGTGCAGCCATGCGTCAATTAATATCCACGTATGGTGGAAGGAAGTCGATTTTAGAACTATTTGTGTGATGTAAGATAGAAGCGTAAAATAGCCCTTGTCCAGTGAGTCTTATGTAGAAATGTGACCCAAATTATGTTGCACGAGAGTCATAAACAGTTCGGTGCTCTCCTGTGTAGGCTGATTCCCATATCTTCTATGCGACACAGTGATAACCACTAACGAATAAACTGCGCCAAATAATTATAGAGTAACTTTTTTGAAACCCGTCAATTTTCCCTATTACAACCCAGAAGCTTCCAATTTGTTTCAAGGTACCTGCAACTTTTCTCTGTCACGGTGCAAAAGGGTTCATGCGAGGTGTAAGGTGAGTTAATGGTGTCACATTGCCACCAAATTTAACTGCAATTCTTCTCAACACCACCGCTGATGTGTCACACGACGCGGAGGTCGTCACGTCCCCCTCCATGATCCACATCTCATCCCTTCTCTTGATGCCTCTGTGTTGCAGGTCAGAACCGCGATTCGCAGAGTTGAACTCACGCTGTTTTCTTATGAGACGTCAGGGAAAACGCTTCAGACATTCCGCCGCTCATAATAGCCACGGAAAAGCCTCAGGAGGTGGAACAAAGGGCGTTTATGTAACCATACCTTTCTGTGGAGCGTTTATTTACACACATTTCGAGATCAAAAAAGACAGGTCAGTGCGCAACAGAACGACATTCTTGACAACCTTTGATACTGCTGATACCACCCAGACGATTCAACCCAAAGACGCTGTGGAGCTGCAACTCCACTGAACATGATCTGAATCCTTTGGAGTGGAGAAGAACAGCAGTTTTTGTGCTGGCATACAGGGTCGAATCACTAGGAGCTGTTCAAAACTATTCAACGAAATTTGGAAGTGATCGAAAGCAACAAAGATTGTTTATACTTTTTCAACCCTGCTATTGTCGCCTCTTGTGGCGTTATCACAGGAAGGGGGGCGGGGATGCAACTGTGACAAAGGATCCCTCTAAGGCCCCACAGTTCGGCAACACACCCAGTGCTACACCTTTATTGATTACTTTGAAAATGTGCCTGTTCAGAGACAACCATTGACCGATTCTTAGGCGCCTGTGGGCATGCAATCCCTTGACACCTTTCAGCTGAGTGATGCTAAACTGCCGCTCTAACACCTACTCGCAAGCATGTGGCGTCTGACTGCTTCAAATGTTCAAATGTGTGTGAATTCTTAAGGGACCGAACTGCTGAGGTCATCAGTCCTAGACTTATACGCTACTGAAACTAGCTTCAACTAATTTATGCTAAGAAGAACACACACACCCATGCCCGAGGGAGGACTCAAACCTCCAGCACATCTGAAGTGTGTTCAAGGGGATGCCCACCTGCAGGCGTTTAGAAATTGTCAACGATTGTCTCCGCACAGCTATATTTTTTAAGGGCTCAAGAAAGGTGCACAGATGGTGCTGCAGGTGCTGCCAAACTGGAGGGTTTAGAGGGACCCTTTGCCGTTTTACCATGCGTCTCTTAATGTTGCATCCCCTGTGATCATGTCACAGGAGGAATCCAATAAGGAGGATTGAAAAACCAGAAACACCCTTTGCTCTTTTGGATCTTGTTCTAATATCGTCAAATGGTTTTGAATGGTTTCTAGTGGTTTCACCATTTGTCCCACAGCAAAAATAACCGTTGTGCTACACTTCAAAGAGGTCAGATCATGTTCAAAGGCGCTCCAGCCCCATGATGTCCTTAGAGAAGGATTGAGTCAAATGAGGGTGTCAGCAGCGTCAAAGGTTATTAAGGTTGTGGTTGGTTTGTGGGATTAAAGCGACCAGACTGCTACGGTCATTGGTCGGTTATTAAGAACTTCGTTCTGTTGCACAACACACTGAAAACTGTCGTTAGACTGAGAAATGTGTATAAATGTGTGCTGGCGTGAACTGTCGCCAGCACACCGGTCGGCAAAGATGAAGCCAAGATCGATTAGTAGGCACTGGATCAAGCACGCCTATCACGAGAGAGCCCAGAGACACACCGAAAAGCAACAGGCCGCCAACGCCCTCTCGACACCAAGTATTCAGGCCGCCATCACTGACCGGAGAGCCTCACTGACTCATTCATCCAGTTAGCGTCTGTCAGTCATTCGCAGAGCGGGTCACAGGCTACGATAGCACCTAGCGACCAGATTAGTGCCTATAGCGGGACAAGCAATGAGACTAAAGTTGGTAATAGCAAGAGGACTATTACCAATGAGTTTGTACCCAACACATGGACTCTATTCAAGTTAAGTAAATTTTCATGTAAAAAAAGGACCGTAGCCGGCTGGAGTCGCCGAGCGGTTCTAGGCGCTACAGTCTGGAACCGCGCGACCGCTACGTCGCAGGTTCGAATCCTGCCTCAGGCATGGATGTGTGTGCTGTCCTTAGGTTAATTAGGTTTAAGTAGTTCTAAGTTATAGGGGACTGATTACCTCAGAATTTAAGTCCCATAGTGCTCAGAACCATTTGAACCAAAGAGCCGTATTAATCCAAGCGTGCATTTGTGTTGTAGAAGGAGGATAGTGGCCACCCATAACAACATCCTCTCCCTTGCTTCCTTGCGGTACAAGACACTACAGTGGCGACGAGGATACTACAGTGGCGAACGAGGATAATTCAGTGGCGATCGAAGTTAATCAACATGACCACAGATTTTGCTTACTTGTGTTTCAGCGTGCAGGGGAGCTAGTGTACAACTGTTTCTTTTTGCTAATTTTCTGTGGTGCTCTTGCATGTATTCCAAGAGGGGAGCCGCGGAACTAAATAAATATCTCTTTTCAGAGGCTTTGCTTGCTTTTTGATATAACATATTTCTGTAAACCACGAATTCCCCGCCCCATCCAGCCCTTGCCCCTGCGCATGAGCCACAGACGGCCAATGTAATGGATCTAATACATTTTTATCAGTTTCAGAACCAACAAATTGCAACCCTACTAACGACGATACAACAACTTCTGGCTGCATAAGCTGCGTTGGCTGCACAACCACAACAGACTAACCATCCAACCCAACAAGTGCCGCTGACGCTGGTCAGTATACCACCGTTCCGGCAACTTAACGAAACAGAAGAGGAATGGATTGAATACCTGACTCAGTTCCAAGCCATTGTCAAGTTCATCGTGTTCAGGGTACTGTAAATTTACAATACGCCCTTTCCATTGTGGGATCCTAGCGTTCAGGTTAATACAGAAACCATTCCCAACCGTGTCTCCCGACGAACTCAGCTAGGACCAAGTAATCGCGGCATTAAGTCAATACTATTACCAAGTCCAAGTATCTGCAGCCAGATGTCAGTTTTTCGCTTGCAGAAAAAGTCAGAACAGACGTACCGCCATGGTACACGGAATTAACGGCCATGACTAGCAAGTGCAAATTTAAGTATAGTTGTGACAACTTTTACAGTGATTTAATGATCCGCGGTGCAATAACATTCAGTGTCCCAAATAGTAGAATGCGGGAACAGATCTTAAAGTACTCTGATCCATCACTTCCCCAAGTATGACAAATCTCTGGCGTGAGGTCAGTCGCTTGACGGTGCGTTTCGGCGCGGGCCTGCTCGTTGCCGGCGCGCCGTAAGGCACGGAAGCTCGCACTGGGGCGTATCGCTTTCAGTCGAGCGTGCCGCGGCAGTCCTCACTCGGGGAAGTGATGTGTCTCTTATAGCCTCTCCTTCCCAAGTGGCTCTTTCCGCCTTCCCGTGGTGCCAGACGTTAAGCTCGGCATTCTGCCTTGCGACAAAAGGGAGAGCTGCGACCCAACCCGATGCGAAAGCGAAGGGTGCGTGGCACAGGGGGAGCTGTGTCGAGGGACCGAACACCAGTCCCTTTCTGTTCGCAGGGCACAGACCAGCAGGTGCTCTGCATGCCGGCGACTTCGTTTGTGCGCGTGGGATCGCGGCGTGAGTCGGCAAAGGTGCTTCGCCGCGCCCCTGGGTAACCGGGGCGTCTTCTGCCAAACCCAGGAGGTGGTGACATCGCCTGGGCCAGGTTAGATGGGTCCAGACCGCCGAACGACTGGGGGACCGACCCGCCACCTGAGTAGGAGGGGGTCCTTGGCCGAGAGGTGGGAACTCGGGCAAGTAGGCGGCGAAGGACGAGAGGTGCATCCGCCTCTCCGGGAGTGCGGGGTGCACTTGCCGAGGAGCGTCGCGTGAAATCGTCGATGACGGGGCCACCGAGGGGGACCAGTGCGCTGGCAACGGCGCGTTGAACCCAGCAGCTCGGGAGTGCCCTTGACCTAGGGGCGAGGTCGGTGGGCGAGCTGCAGCAGTCTCCCCCCCCCCCCCCCCATGCCAGAGGAGCTGGTCTGGGGCAAGAGACGGGCTCCCACATCTTTTTATATCACTCGTTACCTATGATGGCTGAAACCGAAGCGAGTGATACAAGTGCACCTTTACGGGCTTCTATGATGTCCGCTCCCTCACCACAGGACGGGATGGGACAGGCAGACGATGAGAGCGTCGTGCAGAGACATACAAGAATAACTATGTTCTTAGAGCAAAACATAAAAAATGGGAAAATTAGTCAAGCGGCTCTTAATACAATTAAAAATGAGCTATCGGCTTGGGCCATAGCTCATGCAAGACTGGAAGGCCGCGTTATGGAGTTACAAAAGGAAAATGAAAGGTTAAGAAAACAACCCACTAAGACTTGGGCGGCTGTGGCTGCACAGGCGCCAACTAAACAAATTTCAACAAAAGACACCATTGAAAAAGTTGTTAAACGGTCAGACACGGCAGTCTTCTTGAGGACCCTGCCTGGCCAAGATACTAGCGTAAAGAGAATACAAGAGCTGTTAACAACAACAATAGACCCAGTCAAGGACAAAATTAAAATTAAAAAGGTCAAACCCAGCAGAAATTCTGTAATTGTGGAAGTTGCCAGTGAGGAGGATAAAGAGAAACTTCTAAATAATCAAAAATTAAACGCAGTTGGAAAGTGTGAACCACCTAGAAAGAGAAACCCACTAATAATACTGTATGATGTACCCACGGTTATGACGAATGAGGAGCTACATGAGACAATCAGATCACAAAATTTCGATGATGTGGAAGAACAAGAATTCAAAAACTCTTTCAAGCTGAAATTTAAAACAGGGCCTCGAGATCGTGATGTGGTACACCACGTGGCCGAGGTCTCTGCGCAATTATGGAAAAGAATAAGATCAATGGGCAGACTATATGTAGGCTTTCACGCCATTAACACAAGGGACTATATCGTGGTACCTCGTTGCCATAACTGTGGCGACCTGGACCACATTCTGAGGCACTGCATCAGGGGGTCGGCTTGCTCCAGGTGCGGTGAGAGTGGTCACAACCGCAAGGAATGTAAAACAACAGGGGTCTGCATTCCGTGTAAAAATCGTGGGAAGAAATCCTGTGGTGCCACGGGATGGAACTGCCCCACTTACCGGATGCTAGAACAACGTCTCATCTCAAGAATCGACTACGGCTGAGCAGAGCTCAGCTAACAGGATGCTTAAACACAAGTCCCCGAGTAAAAGAAGGAGGGATGCTGTGAGGGCTAATAGATTTAAGGAATTTTTAAGGTCGCTTTCGGGCACCTTAAAAATTACGACAGTCGAGAAAGAAATTCAAACAGATCCCTTTATGGAGGACAGATGCATTCAAACTGATTCTCCAGACAGGAACGCAGCTCCCCCTTCCCTAAACCGGGGAGAAAGGCCGAATAAAAATCGTCAGCGGCAGAAGCATCCTGTAGTGGTGGCGGCCTCCCTGGCCCCTACTCACGAAACTAAACGAACTAAACAACCACTCCAAGAAAGTACAGTTACTAGCACCAGCGCAAACCCGACTGTGGCAGGTACCCCTGTAATCAGGCTACCGCCTGTAGATCCGATTAGGGTGTATCCCAACATTGAATTCACAATGCAACTGGTGAGATTGGAGCAGCCGGCTATCCTGACCACTGCCTTACGACATGTGGTCCGGGTAGGACATGAGGATGGAAGAAAGGTCACCTTCTCGGTAATGGAGGCTGTGGATAGAATACAATTAAAGTCAGTGATCCTTCCCACCGACTTCGGAGCCCTGCGAGACTTACTCAAGAAAGCGTTTGACAGACGTGGGGAGAAATTTGACTTAAATGACATCTACACTCAATCAGTCGTAGCTCATGGTCGAATCGCATTTGATTGGAGCAAGACTTGGCCTGACGATAGAATGCACACTTACTTCCCATAATGACAAAACTAACTGTTGGACAACTAAACACGCATAACAGCAGACTTGTGATGCAGGAGCTCCGAAGAGAGGTGGAGGAGAAGAGGCTTGACGTACTCTGCTTGCAGGAGCCGTACTCTCAAGCTGGGAAACTTTCATTTGCAGCCGCTACATGGCAAATAGCTAGTAGTGGAGAAGCCCCCAAAGCGGCAATTGTCATCACAAACCAGTCTCTACGTGTAACAACACTTGCACAATTTTCCACCAGTCACTGCAATGTCGTGGAGGTACAGGCTCCCATGGGAATTATAACCTTTATAAATATGTATTTCCAATACGGAGATAACATTGAACAACATCTGGATCACCTAACCAGAGTAGCCACGGCGTTGCGGGAACGCAAACTGGTTATAACAGTCGATATAAATGCAAAATCCCCCCCTGTGGTACAGTGGCACAAGAGATGAAAATGGCGAAAAAGTGGAGGATATGATTATGGCTTTACAACTTGTGGTTGCAAATAGACCTGGCAACCCTCCCACTTATGCAGCGGGAGGGGACGCGGCACCAATATAGATGTAACGTTAGTTACACCAAATTCTGCCAACATCATTCAGAATTGGGAAGTCAGAGAGAACGCCACAACAAGCGACCATAATCTTATAATGTTCAGCCTAGGAAATGGAGGCTGTCACTGGGCCGCAGGGTGGGAGTTGCAACTGAACTTCAAGAGAGCTGACTGGGAGAGACTAGCGAGAGAGTGCGACATTCCACCACTGCCAGAAGGTGACGCACAACAGGACCTGGACATAGACAAGCGGGCTGAAGAACTGGTAGCACAGTTACCAGAGCGGTTAAAGCAGCTGTTCCAACCAGGAGGAGGGCCATGGCGGCCTCCCCGTCACCATGGTCAGCTGAACTTGAGGAAATGCGTCAGTCTGTCAGAAGGCTGAGGAGGCACTACCAGCGCAGTGTCGTCTGGTGGGAAAAGCAAAGATGGTTACTGCTATACCGGGAGGCTAAAGACAAATTTCAAAAAGAACTGAAAGAAGTTAGAATACGCAGTTGGGAGAGATTTGTGCTGGACCAGCTGGCCTTGAATCCATGGGGAATACCTTACAAACTAGTAAGCGAAAAGATCCGATCCCCAATGATGCTATCAACGGTCAGGCGTGGGGATAGGATGACGGAGTCCTGGCAGGAGACTGCCGAGGTCCTTCTCCGGTCCCTGCTCCCTGATGACGATGCCAGCAACACGGAGGGCCAGTCCCAGTTGCGAAATCAATATCTGGATAGAGTAGTTAACAACAGGGCAGTCTACCCCTTCTCTGAAGAGGAGGTGGCTGGTCACATTAAAGCACTAAAAACAGGAAAAGCCCCCGGCCCAGACGGCATTGTGGCGGAGGTGGTGCAGTTCCTGGCACTTCAACTGGTGGCACCACTAACCCAGTTATACAATGAATGCCTAAGACAGGAAAAATTCCCGAAAATCTGGAAAGAGGCAAACGTTGTAATAATCAAAAAGGGACCCAACAAGGACCCAGCGGATGTCAAGTCCTATAGGCCGATTTGCCTTCTGAACATCCTTGGGAAATTATTTGAAAAACTGCTAGCTGACAGACTGACTGCACACCGAGTGCTGTGTGGGATGAGTGGCAGGCAGTTCGGCTTCAGACCGGGGCGATCGGCAACTGATGCGATCGCTCTGGCGGCTGAGGTCTGCGACTCTACCCCATACAAGTACGTTGTTGGTATCATGGTTGACATCAGTGGCGCCTTTGACAACCTGTGGTGGCCTTCGCTCTTCTCCTGCCTGCGGGAGAAGGAGTGTCCAGGGTCGCTATATGGTTGCCTGAGGAGCTATTGTGAAGGGCGGGAGGTCTGGCTATCATCCCCTAGCGGTAGAGTAGGAAAATCTATAACTAAGGGATGTCCCCAGGGCTCCGTCTTAGGTCCCCTGGACTGGGACATCCATATGGAACCGCTTTTAGATAGTTTGGAACAGAGTGAAGAAGTGCTAGAGGTGATAGCCTACAGGGATGACCTCCTTCTGCTGGTCGGCGGCCGGAGCCGCGAGGACATCGAGCCAAAAATAGACAGGGCAATGACAAAATTACAACTGTGGTGCACAAATACCAAGATGACGATCTCACCGACAAAATCGACGTACTTATTACTGAAGGGACAGCTGGTAAGGAACCCTACAGTCAGAATCGGAGGCTCACCAGTTATTAGACGACAAGAGACTCGCTACCTGGGCGTCATCATCGACGAAAGGTGGAACTTTGGAAGGCACATTGACTCCCTAACCCAAAAAGCATTACAATTATTAAACAACCTTACCTCAATAGGCCATAAACGATTTCATCTTCCACCACACTTAATCAAGTTGCACCATAATAGCATATTAACGTCAGTAGTGGGTTACGGATCGGGAGTCTGGGCACATAGGCTCACGAGGGTGGTGCCTGCCATGGCAGTGAGAAGAGTACAAAGAAACATGCTTTTAAGATCCATAGGGGCGTACAGAACATCTCCAGGAAGTGCACTTTTGATAATAATGGGGCTCTGTCCTTTAGATATAAAAATTCGAGAACAAGCAGCATGGTATTGGGTCAAGAAGGGGAACAACGCGAAAATAGAGAACATCCTGGGAACACTGGTAAGGGACAAGGGAGAAATACGTAGAAGGGGCGAGGACGTATGGCAGCAGTCTTGGGAAATAGAAGAAACTGGCAGAAGAACCTTCGGGTTCTTGCCAAATGTAAAAGAATGGCTAGGAATGAAGTACTTCGAGCCAACGCGGGGTCTAATACATTTTCTCACTGGTCATGGTCCCTACCCGACATACTTGTGTCGGTTTGGGAAAAAGGCTACACCCGAGTGTGACTGTGGTGGTTCGGAGGGCACACCTGACCATGTGCTTTACGAGTGCCCCCTTTTCGATGATGTAGCAATGACACTAAGACAACAGCTTCCACATAATAACACACATGACTTATTAAGACACGAAGGAACTTTTGAAACCCTAAACAAACTGGCAAATGAGGTGTCATGAAAAGTACTGACGGCATACTTGAGTGACTTTCATGATTAACGACATATACCAAATGTGTCCCATTACGGGATACTTGAGGGTCTTTCATGATTAACGACATTTACCGAATGTGTCCAATTACCCTCATCCTATACCACCTGTGCGTGGACAGGTCGACTTTTCAGTTGCAATCCGCCATGTGCAGGACTAGGGGGATCAGGGTACACTAATGAAGACTAAAGCACCGGAAAAGCCGAGAGGTGGAAGCTCGGGCTAGTAAGTGGCGAAGGGCGAGAGGTGCATCCACCTCTTTGGAGTGTGGGGTGCACTTGCCGAGGGGCGTCAGGTGAAATCGTCGATGACGGGGCCACCGATGGGGCCAGTGCGCTGGCGACGGTGTCTTGAACCATGCAGCTCGGGAGTGCCCTTGCCCTTGGGGCGAGGTCGGTGGGCGAGCTGCGTTTTATCCCCCACCTCCACCTCCCACCCCCAACCCCAACCCCTCCAACACCCCCCCCCCCGCCCCTCCCCCCCCCCCCCGCTATGCCAGAGGAGCCACTCCGGGGCAAGAGATGGTCTCCCACCATTTTATCACTCGTTACTAAGATGGCTGAAATCGAAACGAGTGATTCGAGTGCTCCTAAACGGGCATTTGTGGTGTCTGCTCCCTCTCCACAGGACGAGATGGGACAGGCAGAGGATGAAACAGTCACACAGAGAAACGCGAGAATTACACTGCTCTTGGAGCAAAATATTAAAAATGGTAAAATCAGTCAAGCAGCTTTGTCTGTTATTAAAAACGCGTTGGCTACATGGGCTATAGCCAATGCAAAACTTGAAGGCCACGTCGTAGAATTGGAGAAAGAGAACGACAGATCAAGGAGGCAACCTACTAGACCTGGGCGGGTGTGGCTGCTCAAGCGCCAACCGAGCCACAAACGACAAAAGATAAAATCGAAAGAATTATCAAGCAGCCAGACATGGCGGTCTTTCTTAGGACCCTGTCTGGCCAAGATACTAGTGTCAGAAAAATTCAAGAATTGTTGACAACTACAATTGATCCTGTCAAAGATAAAATTAAAATTAGAAGGTTAAACCAAGCAGAAACTCGGTGATTGTAGAAGCTGCCACCGAGGAGGTTAAAGAAAAGGTATTAAACAATCAAAAGTTGAATTCGGTGATCAAATGTGAACCACCTAGGAAATGGAACCCCTTAGTCATTCTGTATGAATTACCGACAGTAATGACGAATTTTATGAGACAATAAGGGCACAGAATTTCGACGACATAAGTGATGAGGAGTTCACAAATTCTTGCAAGCTAAGATTTAAAACGGGACATCGGGACCGTGATGTTGTTCATCACGTTGCCGAGGTCATCGCACAAATGTGGAAAAGAATCAAGTCAATGGGCAGACTATACGTTGGTTTCCATGCGGTAAATACGAGGGGCCGGCCGCGGTGGCCGTGCGGTTCTAGGCGCTGCAGTCCGGAACCGCGGGACTGCTATGGTCGCAGGTTCGAATCCTGCCTCGGGCATGGATGTGTGTGATGTCCTTCGGTTAGTTAGGTTTAAGTAATTCTAAGTTCTAGGGGACTGATGACCTAAGATGTTAAGTCCCATAGTGCTCAGAGCCATTTGAACCATTTGAAATACGAGGGATTATATCGTGGTACCTCGTTGCCACAACTGTGGTGACCTGGACCACTTTCTGAGGCACTGCACTAGGGGGTCGGCATCCTCCAACTATGGTGAGAGTGGTCACACCCGAAAAGATTTCAGAGCAACAGGAGTTTGCATCCCATGCAAAAGTTGTGGAATTGCCCCACCTTCCGAATGCCTGAACAAAGATTGATCTCAAGGATTTATTATGGCTGAGCAGGGCACAGTGAACAGGATGCCAAAGCGAAAATCCCCGAGCAAAAGGAGGAGGGTGCCATGAGGGCAAACAAATTTAAAGAGTTTCTATCGTCGCTTTCGGGCCCCGCCAAAGTTGAAACTATGGATAAAGGAATTCAAACAGAATTCCTCACGATAGACATAGGTATGCAAACAGATCTTTCCCTGAAGATCACAGCTCCCTCCTCCCAAAACCGGGGAATGAGACCGATTTGAGACCAGCAGCAGCATTCTGTGGTGGTGGCCCCGCCTGTGGCTGTCTCCGAAAACGAACAGAGATGTGAGGACGGGGCGTGAGTCGTGCTTGGGTAGCTCAGTTGGTAGAGCACTTGTCCGCGAAAGGCAAAGGTTCCGAGTTTGAGTCTCGGTCCGGCACACAGTTTTAATCTGCCAGGAAGTTTCATATCAGCGCACACTCCGCTGCAGAGTGAAAGTCTCATTCTGAACACTTAAACCAATTCACAAGAGTAGCCACGGCGTTGTGGGGGCGAGAAATAGTCATAACAGTTGACATAAATTCAAAATCCCCACTATGGTACAGTGGCACAAGAGATGAAAATGGTGGAAAAGTGGAAGAGACGATCATGGCTCTACAACTTGTGGTGGCTAACAAGCCTGGAAATCCTCCCACCTATGCGGCGGAAGGAGGGCAAGATACCAACATCGAAGTGACTTTAGTCACGCCGAATGCCGTAAACATGTTGCAAAACCGGAAAGTTGAAGACAATGCCACCACAAGTGATCACAATCTCATTACCTTCACTCTAGGAGACAGAGAGTGTCACTGGGCCATGGGGTGGGAGGTGCAAATGAACTACAAAAGAGTAGATTGGGAGCGCCTAGCGAGAGGGTGCGACATTCCTCCATTGCCAGAAGGTGACGAACATCAGGATCTTGACGTAGACAAGAGGGCTGAGGAACTGGTGAGTGCAGTAACCAGAGCAGTAAAGGCAGCTGTACCAACTAGGAGAATGGCCATGGTGGCCTTTCCGTCACCATGGTCAGCTGAACTAGAGAAATTGCGTCAGTCAGTGAGAAAGCTGAGAAGTCACTACCAGCGCAGCGTCGTCTGGTGGAAAAAGCAAAGATGGTTGTTGCTATACTGGGAAGAGAAAGAAAAGTTTCAAAACGAACTTCAGGGGGTCAGGATACAAAGTTGGGAAAGTTTTGTGCTGAATCAATTAGCTTTGGGTCTAAGCTAGTTAGGGAAAAGATCCGCTCCCCAATGATGATATCAACGATCAGGCATGGGGACGGGATGACGGAATCTTGGCAGGAGACTGCCGAGGTACTCCTCTGGTCCCTGCTGCCTGATGACGATATGGAAGGAGACACTGAAGATCAGCACCAATTACGAAACGAAGAGCTCGACAGGCACGTAAATGACGGGGCAGTCTACCCCTTTTCTGAAGAGGAGGTGGCTGCCCACATCAAATCTCTAACGAGAGGGAAAGCCCCCGGGCCAGACGGCATTGTGGCGGAGGTGGTGCAGTTCTTAGCCCCCCAGCTGGTAGCTCCACTTACCCACCTATTCAATGAATGCCTCAGACAGGAAAGGTTCCCGAAAATCTGGAAAGTCGCTAGTGTGGTAATTATTATGAAAGGCACTTGTAAAGACCCAGCTGAGGCTAAGTCCTATAGACCCATTTGCTTATTAGACGTGTTTGGAAAACTGCTAGTGAAATTGCTAGCTGACTGACTGAGCACAGAGTGCTGTGCTGGATGAGCAGCAGGCAGTTCGGCTTCAGGCCCGGGCGATCCGAAAGTATAGCTTTGCACTGCGCGATCTTGCTATTTTCAGTATTAATGGTGACCGTGGGCGCTGGGAAAGAGGCGTGATCCTGTACTTGATTGCAGGTCCGGATGGTTTGCAGCGCCGCCACCAGAATCTAATTCGTGCGTGTCATTCGCTCCGTGATTCTGCTGCTTTTCTTCCCCCAGACTCACGGCCTCACGTGACCGTGCGGCCTTCGTAGCTGCCCGCTGATACCACCAGAGAACGCCATGAGCGGATGGACGATGCGCCCTCGCTCCCGCCACCGCCGCTCGCCGGCCCGATGGACGTGGATCCGCAGTCGCCGTCGGCACCATCGCCCCAGGACACACCCTCAGGCCTGGAATGTGCCCTGGCAGCAGATTCCCGGAGGATGTTCCTGTTGCCTCGCAAGCCAGATGGTGGGGTACGGTCGGGAATACGCCGTCCTCCACAGTCACGGCTCCCAGCTCACCTCTACGTCCAGCGTCCTGCCTCCTCCCCCATTGCCGTTCGCAGCCTCACTACACGACAACAGCGCAGCATTTTGGAGGGGAGGATTGTGGTGGCGTAAGCTGTCGCCAATACACCAGTCGGCAAAGATGAAGTGAAGATCGATTAGTAGGCACTGGATCAAGCGCTACTATCACGAGAGAGGCCAGAGACACACTGACAAGCAACATGCCGCCAACGTCCTCAGGAGAGCATGATTTAGGCCGCCGCCGCTGACCAGAGGACCTCACTAACTCGCTCATCCAGTTGGCGTCCGTCAGTTATTCGCAGAGCAGGTCACAGGTTACAACACATGGACTCTGTTCAAGTTCAGTAAATGTTCATGTAAATAAAGAACACTTTTAATCCACGTTTGCATTTGTGTTGTAGAAAGAGGATGCCGACCACCCATAACATCCTCTCCCTTGCTGCCTTGCGGTACAAGGCTGTACAAAATGCATGCCCCAAGAGAAGGGATGCTTTCATTGATGCCATCTTCTGAGGTCTTTTAGTGTCTATTCTGAGCGACGGTGAGTCTGAAAAGTTATCCTTGACCACCCACAAGAAAATCGCTTGATTTCAAAGCTGGGCGTCGTGGATCTGACCTCCATCGCAGATGCTCAAGAGAATGGCTGGAATGTAGATAAGAGCAGATGTGCCGATCTTCCCATAGTGTGACACTATAACATTATTTGTTTGTGGATTATTTAAATTTTTATAATTTTTTTGCTTTAAAATTTTCGCACATTGGTAGCATATTTTCTGCAGATGTAAAGTAAAGTGTGCTACACTGGAGTTTCGAGTTCTTTGCCTTGTATGTGAGCAATGTATGTAAAATACTATGTAAATAGTTTACTGCGTTTAATAATTTTCTGATGTCCTTTTGTATTTCAAAATATTTGTATGTATAAATTATTCATGTTGATGCAAATTTGAAATTTTAAGAAATGATCACGCGTAGGAACAATTTAAGAAGAAGGTGTTATGTAAAAGCCTGTGTGGTTTTGTTTGAAACGAAATTGGCAGGGGAGTGGAAATGTGGCAAGGGCGAATTGGCGCAATACCAAGAGCAAGCGCGGGAAGTAAGTCACACAGTCTGTAGACAGCAGTGATTGAAGCAACACCTTTGTGGAGCAGGAGAAGCTTAGCCTGCAAATTTGCACAAAAATTCCTCGGATGAAGACTGCAAACGGCTTACAGCATAGCTGCGAGCTGTTGGGCTATTGTATGTAAGACTGAACGATGCCAAGAAGACACATTGAGCCCCTACAGCAAGATACTTGCAGGCCGTATCGTTCGCCACACCCAAGCCAACAGCCACCAGATAAGATTTTTTTTGTATTTTTACATTTGTGCAGCGTGAACTATCAATTTAAACTGTGTTTTAATAACCATTCTTGAACTTTAAAGAAACTGGTTCACCCTGTTATTTCATCCTAATCATACGCTTATGCAGGATTCCTTCCTGGTGTTTGATTAATCCGAATATCCTGTTTTACAGACTTGTGAAGTGCCAAGTTAATATAAAGAAGCATCACTTAAATTGTTTTTCCGTAAATACACTCCTGGAAATTGAAATAAGAACACCGTGAATTCATTGTCCCAGGAAGGGGAAACTTTATTGACACATTCCTGGGGTCAGATACATCACATGATCACACTGACAGAACCACAGGCACATAGACACAGGCAACAGAGCATGCACAATGTCGCCACTAGTACAGTGTATATCCACCTTTCGCAGCAATGCAGGCTGCTATTCTCCCATGGAGACGATCGTAGAGATGCTGGATGTAGTCCTGTGGAACGGCTTGCCATGCCATTTCCACCTGGCGCCTCAGTTGGACCAGCGTTCGTGCTGGACGTGCAGACCGCGTGAGACGACGCTTCATCCAGTCCCAAACATGCTCAATGGGGGACAGATCCGGAGATCTTGCTGGCCAGGGTAGTTGACTTACACCTTCTAGAGCACATTGGGTGGCACGGGGTACATGCGGACGTGCATTGTCCTGTTGGAACAGCAAGTTCCCTTGCCGGTCTAGGAATGGTAGAACGATGGGTTCGATGACGGTTTGGATGTACCGTGCACTATTCAGTGTCCCCTCGACGATCACCAGTGGTGTACGGCCAGTGTAGGAGATCGCTCCCCACACCATGATGCCGGGTGTTGGCCCTGTGTGCCTCGGTCGTATGCAGTCCTGATTGTGGCGCTCACCTGCACGGCGCCAAACACGCATACGATCATCATTGGCACCAAGGCAGAAGCGACTCTCATCGCTGAAGACGACACGTCTCCATTCGTCCCTCCATTCACGCCTGTCGCGACACCACTGGAGGCGGGCTGCACGATGTTGGGGCGTGAGCGGAAGACGGCCTAACGGTGTGCGGGACCGTAGCCCAGCTTCATGGAGACGGTTGCGAATGGTCCTCGCCGATACCCCAGGAGCAACAGTGTCCCTAATTTGCTGGGAAGTGGCGGTGCGGTCCCCTACGGCACTGCGTAGGATCCTACGGTCTTGGCGTGCATCCATGCGTCGCTGCGGTCCGGTCCCAGGTCGACGGGCACGTGCACCTTCCGCCGACCACTGGCGACAACATCGATGTACTGTGGAGACCTCACGCCCCACGTGTTGAGCAATTCGGCGGTACGTCCACCCGGCCTCCCGCATGCCCACTATACGCCCTCGCTCAAAGTCCGTCAACTGCACATACGGTTCACGTCCACGCTGTCGCGGCATGCTACCAGTGTTAAAGACTGCGATGGAGCTCCGTATGCCACGGCAAACTGGCTGACACTGACGGCGGCGGTGCACAAATGCTGCGCAGCTAGCGCCATTCGACGGCCAACACCGCGGTTCCTGGTGTGTCCGCTGTGCCGTGCGTGTGATCATTGCTTGTACAGCCCTCTCGCAGTGTCCGGAGCAAGTATGGTGGGTCTGACACACCGGTGTCAATGTGTTCTTTTTTCCATTTCCAGGAGTGTAATAAAAAAATTTCTTAACTATTGCAAAATGTTACAGAAAAGTTTGATTACGTAAAATTCAATCAGAGTTTGTTGATTGCGGGAAGTGCGTTTCTTAAACGTGTCCCTCCCCCCCTCCCCTCCCTCCAAATTTTTTTAGTTTCCTTGAAGTTATCTAATGCACTTTTTCCCTTTTAAAACGTAATGTATAAGGGTGTAATCCAACATTTTTTTCAGTGGAGTAATATTTATGTGAAGAACCAAATTAAACAGTAGCAAGAAAGTAGGCAAAATTGATATTTCTGCTTTTCCAATACTTCACTTTTTCATTGCCTGGATAGGCTGGCGACCATTAGTGCATGTTTTAAACCACTAAATGAACTTGGAACTGAGTTGTTCTGGCTTCAGTATAATATTATTCACACTGCATTTCCGTCTAACCGATGGGTAAGATTTTAGGAAAAGAAGTGACTAGTCTGAGTTACTTATCCATTAGACACAGCACACGGCGAAATTCTGTAAAAAGGGCAAATCTATTGATTAGCTTTTCCTATTAACAGGACTAACCTCCCATAGTGTACTTTATTTGGAAACTAATCTAAATGTTAGTAATAGGGTTTTACGTGGCGGCATAGAGACAGTGTTTTCTGTTATTTAGGTAAAAGCATACTAAACTACAACACTAGTGGCAGGGTTATAACACGTCCACTGTGGCGTTGCACGGAATTACGGTGAAATTTGGTGCACTGTAAAGTCATTAACTCACCTTACACATCACATGAACTTCTGAGCTTCTGCCTCTTTTTCTCTTTCGTATATGTTGACACGTTTCTGTTTGAAGCGCCGCCGAATCTGAAAGTGATATCACACGCCGCCAAGGGTTTGTTCTATTTCAGAAGAAGGTTGTAGACATCTCTGACATAAATTTAAAATTTCACCGTAGAAATGAGGAAAAAGAGGGGGTTGAAAAAAGTCAGCTTTGAAGTCTTCTGCACAGCGAAGATAAAACTGAATCATGCGCGTACCGATGGAAACCTTTTGCCTAAGTATAATACGGCGGAGTATGCAGACGGCAGGAATCTCAACATGCACTGGAATGAAAGATAGTGCTCAGAAACTAGAGAAGTACACGCAGGTAGCATAGAGATCACTGGATCAACTTCAGTCTGTTCTCTATGACCTGTAACCCGATATTTATTTTCTGCTTTGCGGCCAAAAGCTGACGATGAAAATTTATTCTTACACAATATTTGAACGGACTACTTCTGCGTAGATCATTACCTGCAATAGTGTGTTTCCTTCCTCCGACTCAGATTCAGAATATACTAGCGAAATCAAAGTACAGCTTTATAGTTCAGAGAGAAAGCTTCTCATTAACTACAAGCATAAAGGAAATTACACTCATTAGGCTATAAAATGCTGTCATAACAGACACCACAGTAGTTTAAAAGCTAAATCTCAGTAATTAAGGATCTTCATACAGAGCAGATGTGTTTAGAGGGGATAACTGTGTGATGTGGAGTCAGCTAGAGACAGAGTGAGAGTGAAAGAGAAAGAGGTGGGAGAGAGGGAGAGACGGAGAGAAAAAGGGAGAGACGGAGAGAGAGAGAGAGAGAGAGAGAGAGGGAGGGAGAGAGAAAGAGAGAGAGACTACCGGTACCGGTATGGAGCTGCAGAACCAGGTTGCGCTGGAAAGTAGTGGTCCTTATTTGGCTGGATACAAATTGCAGTCGTCATTACGTGGCATCTTCACTTGTTCCTTGTTTCCTAATTGAAGACGACATCAGGAAATGGCGTTTCACTAGGGATCACTTAAGGTCAGTCTGAATAGCATGTACCTGAGGCCCCAGTTGCTCTTCCAGCACCTATACGGGTTCATTAATTGGCGTGGTGAAAAGTAACATCTTCCTTATTCAGTCGAATAAGAAACCTGTGACTCTTGACATGCTTTAAATTACCCCTTGTTTTATGAAGACTGATGCCTCTTGAACGAAGCATGTTCCACATGTGTACATGATTTTATGCTTAAGATTGGATATAGATGACAGATTTTATCAGGAATAATGTATTCTAATGCAGACTGTGACTTATATTTTCCCTGAGTGTTCACATTCACTCTAACAAGGAGGTGCCAGGGCTGGTAATGCCAAATTCGATCCGGTTCGGAATACTAATCGGGAGTACTTGGATGTAGTTTCTGTGAATACGTTTAGGCCACTATACTTCCGTTCCAAAAATATCGATGTCAAATGTCATGACATGCTAGCCGTTTCGGATCAAGAGGGACCGCCAGAGCACTACAAAACAAGAAACTTTTATTTATGCATATTATCAGGTCAGCAAAATGATACCTCTGAGAAACAGAATAATTAGTGATTTCGTTCCTTTACAGATATAGTTGAATAGTGTGCTGACAAGTATGGCAATCAAATACTGTGAGCATAAATGACTGTGCAATTCATATATTTGCGTGTGTGTGTGTGTGTGTGTGTGTGTGTGTGTGTGTGTGTGTGTGTGTGTGTTAAAACTATTAAAATATCGAACTGAATGAAACGTCCAATAGTGTGCAGTAGCTGTTTATATTGAAGTCGCTCAGAGACGCAACAGCCGCTTTCGCAACTTTTAAGTTGCAGTCTTTTGGTGTAAACCTGTTGAAACGTCCCCTTAGAAAAATTATACATGACTGTGCTTAAACTGACACACAATATTTTTTAGCGCAACGCAATCTGACTTTCAATAATCCCTACAAAAGAATGGCCCTGACTAACATTGACCTATACCTTTCACAAATCACTTACCTCACAAAAATCTTCGTTACTCGAACTACTGCAATACAGCGAGCGCCACTACTGCCAGCTAAATAAAAGATTCAAACTACGGAAGGCACTAACTACTGATAGGCATAGTTAGCAAATGAAAGATTTTAATAGAGAACAAACAATGTATTTACCTTAATAGTGTTGAAAAATCATAATATACATAGCAGTTCATGACATCCAGTCTTACAAATTTCAAAACTCCGCCATTTCTCTCCCCACATCCACCACTGCTGGCGCCTCACCTCCAACTGCGCAACGCTATGCGCTGTTAACAGCCAACTGCCCAACGCTACAATGGCAGACAACAATGCAAACTAACCACAGACTGCACACAGCACAGCCAGTGATTTTCATACAGAGCGCTGCGTAACGTTGCCAATATAAAAACCTAAACAGCCTACTTACACTGTACATACATTTTTTTAAATCAGTACTGTGAAAATGGGGAAACGAAGTTACCTGATATATCTTAAAATAGTGACTGAATATTTTCCTGAGGGCCTACATCAAGCAACGGACGATGCCCCTCGTAAATGTTATCCAAGAAAATATTGTATCCCGGAGTGATTGAAGAATAAAAAAGTTAACGTTTATAATGTATATAAGTACACTGAAAAAATTGTTTTAACTAATGATCGAAAGGATGAAGACTATACTGAAGGTCAGACTTTCCGGAAGCTGACACTGTTATATGTGTTTGTCACCAATGTAATAGTAATCGTAGCGGGTGACAACGCAGGCTACAATATGTCCACAGCCTGTCGCCGAGGCGTGTGCGGTGGCTGCGGTCCGGATACTGAGACGCTTAAAGAAATCGAACTATTGCAGGCAACGCGGAAGATAAGAGAAGTGCGCTGCTGGTGCTCTGTTGCAGTACTGCAGTCGCCACGCGAACTGTTAGCCTCGACTGTCAATATTACAGAAGAGTGGAACATTTGTGATACAAGTATAATAATGATACTACAGTGAAAAAAATTTTATAAAATTGCTACAAAACCGGTATTGCGTACTATTGGACTTTTTTACTCAGTTCTACATTTTAATGGTTTTAACACCTTTACATGAGTTGGTCATTCAATTATATATAGCTTTTTAGCTGTGGCTGCCCTGGTTTTAAAATTATCTGTCAATGGCATGAGGCCTGCGTTCAAATTATAATCAACTTAGGTGCATGTTGGTTGGAACCTAACTTCTTGGAACGTTTATTTTCTCCTTTTTTTTCTTTTTTTCCAAGTGAAATGAAGCTGTTGTGAAATGTATACATATTTTTTTTAATTACGTATAAAGAGCGTTTACATTTTGGAACTGGTTTCTATCACCTGCCAAAGAAAAATAAAATATTACTATAAGTGTGGTTTGGAGCAAGGTTGTTATCTATGCCACTTCATTCTTCAAAAACAATTTATTTATCTGTATACTAGTTTTGAAGCCCACTGTTCAGAATATTTTTTTAACAAAGCAAAAAGGTATATACTGGTATGAAATAAGCTGCTCACATTCACGAACCATTAGTCTAATAGAAGATAATAGTGGTTACCATTACAATTTTCACGAAGAAAAATACGGTTGTGTAATCATGAAAACAACATTAAATAAAGCGTAAAATTGTAAAGAGCAAACACAACGACAAGTGACCTGGCTGCTGGCATTTACGAGTGAAGAAACAGAATCGCCATATTAATTGGGTGTCGTGGAATAAAGACAGAATTGAAAATCTGCCTTGTGCAATTAGCATTCCACTTCGCCCACCTTAGGGTGCAGGCAAATTAATTGGCAATTTACTTCTTCTGGATGAGAGTTTTTGATGAAAAATGTACGAACAGAAAAGAAAAAAAATTAGATCTCCTTTCTTGACATGTCTTGAATTGCACCACCACGTTGGATTTTTGCTATCACTTTAAGGAACAGAGAGAATTATACTGAAACAGTTTTGAAAGAGTTTTCTGTGTCGATTTGTAATACTTGTTTGAAGCTTCAAATGCAAATATATTAGACACTCTGAGAATTGTACAGGGTGATTTTGCTAAATGGCGGCAAATTGCAGGAAAATGTCCTTGAGAGGGTTAGGAGCAAAAAACGCCATATGGACATATGAACCGGAAGATGCTCCAAGGGAGATACACTCACTTGAAGATAGTGTTATAAGACCTTCAACGTAGTCGTCTGGCTTACCCCACTCTAGTGGTCAATATGCCTGGTACTGATAACATAATCATGTTCTACAGTGTTTAACAGCGGTTCCTCCAAGGTCTCTGTTTGTGCCGGGCGTAGCTACCTATCACTGTTAGCCATTTCCGTAAATGTGGCCGTTTCACACAAACGGCCAAACACCGTTGCAAAGAGTGTGTTGCCGTTGTTGTCATCCATCCTACCCACAGATGAGGCTACCTTACACAGTATGCACCTAGGGGCTACGCAGAATCCACATGGTATCGTGGCAGCGAAGAGTTAGCACCGGTTCAGCCTCAATGCGTGGGCGGGGAACAGTGATCCTCCCACAGTGCGTCACAGGCGAGGCATATCAGCACTTCCAGCAGGTGACCCTGCCTCCCCTGATGGAGCACGCACCCAGCTGTGGTGTGTGGGTAATATGGCTAAACATGGTGGTGCTCCAGCTTACTTCCGTGCGTCTGTGCAGAGACATCTCGACAAGATCTACCCAGGTTCGATGGATCGAACGAAGTGGTCCAGTCTCATGGCCAGTCGTATATCAATTCTTGAAATGTCTGCCTGTGATCCATGCGGAGTCCATCCCAGCCGAGTAGACACTGAAACAACGCAGTCATGCTGGCTGTGACATCTTTCGGTTACAAGCTGACACATTTGAATGTGTACATGAGTCGCCACTGTGTCGTGTTCGCACATGCTTAGAGGCCCGCCGTACGTTGAATGCTTTGTCTAACGGTGGTCTCATCACACCATGTCGGATACTGCATTGTACTGGACACGCATGGTTGTAAGGGTTGGAGGTCAGAATAACAACTGTTTAAGCTGTAAATAACTTTGGTTTAATGTTCAATCTTCACACAGAAATACACACATTTGCACAGTTTACAATGTGACGATGTTACAACAGTCAAACGAATGCATCTCGTCCTCAGAAAGTGAAATAATCCTAAATCCCACAACGATAAATTTTACCTAGAAGTTTCTTTACAAAATTATTCTGACGACTACGTCATGATGTTGGCCAGTACTGCGATAAATCTTTTGATTCTGGTTCAAAGTTCGGTACTATTTAGGATGGCAATCAAGTCTACAGAGGATGGTTAATTTTGTGACAAGTTGGGCAAAAGATTACCCAAGGTCGCTCGAGTTTACAGTGGACACTAGCTGGTGAACCGACAAGTTTACACCTCTGCTCGCGGTATTTACCTTTGCTGCGATGAGCTGTCATCTGCACTGAAATTCCTATAAAAACTAATTAAGCCTTTGCTGATTTTTTCCAGCAAAAAACTTTCCCTATGTTTCACGTTATCCGAGAAAACATGTACTCATCCATAGTCTTCGAATATGGCGATATGCATGCACATGGCTGGAACAGCGTGTATATTAAAATGCCCTCTCAGTCCTCACAAGGACAATTAACTAACTGGCTGGTTCGTTTCTCCCCAGTTGGATCTCAACGACGCTACAGCTAATATCTAGCTGAATGTCAGCCGCTGTGATCGCAGTGTTGACAGAAATTTCTCCTCTGCATCGTACAGAGCGTTATGCGCCCCATTCTGCACTTGACGCCAGTTCAGAGAAGAGTCCCAGAAAATTTCGTTCTCGTCTTTCTCGTAGGCAAACTCTCTCCCCACATGGGTTCTTTTGCTCGCCATGTCATGGCTGTTTTAGAGCAATAGGAGCATTCCTCTTATTTTGTGGAAGCTCGCTCTACCAATCTCAAGGGCACTACCATTGAACTGCGTCAAAATCTCGGCACTTTACTCTTTCCTAGTTCGTTTCTGCCAATCGAACGTTTCGTGCCTGCTCACATGTGTACCATGCGCTTTTCACGCGATCAACTGCAAACTGCATCACTGGTTTTGTTCATATCCATTTGGAATTCCGAAGTGCAGTTTTTTAAAGCTTCTTTCTGTCCTAATTCTGGTGGCCCGTACTGCAGTATGTGCCACCTGTCCGGTCGCTGACCCTCCGCTGCGGGACGCCCCCTAAGAGCTTTCCGTGGTGCCTCCCGTGGTGACGACTCAGCGTCTGCCCACACTGGCTTCCACACAAAACGTTTCCTCTCGCTACTTGTTTCACCTTCTGCTCATTGACATGCATTATATAGGAGCGGTGTGTTAATACCGTGGATTGAGTGTCATCCCTTTCGCATTAGATACTCATTGGGAAATCTGCTCATTACCGCCGAAGTAAGATAAGTGTCATATTCACCTTGCTGTTACGATGTATAAAACTCTTACGTAAGGTGCGAAATTAACCTTCATTTATTCTGCCACCTTACACGTTGAATTAACAAATACCCTGTAGCACGAACACCATTCCTTTCTGGTCACAGGTCCGAACGACCATTTTTTCTCCTTAACTTCTCAAAGATCGTTGCTTGTCCCCATTCAGCAAAAACACCCTGTATATTAGGATTAGCGGTGCTGGGTAGCTAAGCACAGCTAATCTGTTTAATTGCTTGCCTACCGATTCAAGTTAGGCAAATATTAACTTCTCAAGTCTATGTTCAACAGATCGAAATCACTAATAACTCGATTTCCCAGAAACTATTCAATGCGAGTCTGGTATTTATAAGTCAAATGTCATAATTTTAGAATTTTCTAGCTATTCCACTTGGTTCGAAAGGGATCATTGACAGAGGTATTCTTGAATTTAGCGAAATCATTTGGTCTCACCTTGTAAACTAATATCTGGTTCGTTTCTTCAGCAAACCTGCAGATGAATCTTTCAGGTGTGACTGCCGAAACTGTGCCGTCCCCCCCCGCTCCCCCCCTCCCTACCCAAATAATTCTGTTGTGTAAGTGATACTGTCTCATAACGGAAAAAATGAGTTTCTTCTTCTACAATGAAGAGACAAAAGTTACCGCATACATCGTAATATGATGTAGGACCTCCTTTTGCTCGGCTTAGTGCAAAAACTCCACGTAGCACAGACTCAACAAGTCGTTGAAAGTCCCCTGCAGAAATGTCTCTGTAGCCGACCATAATTGCGAAAGACTTGCCGCTGCAGGATTTTGTGCACGAACTGACCTCTCGATTATGTTCCATATATGTTGGATGGGATTCATGCTGGCAATCTGGGCGGTCAACCCTTCGCTCGAATTCTTCAGAATATTCCTCAAACCAATTGCCAACACTTATGGCACTGTGGCGTGGTACATTGTCATACATAAAAATTCTGTCGTTGTTTGGGAACATACCATCCATGAATGGCTGCAAATGGTCTCCACGTAGCCAAACGTCCAGAGGACTCAGTCTATTCCGTATCAACACAGACCACACCATTATGGAGGCACCACCTGCTTGCGCGTCCGCCCCGGTAGCTGAGTGGTCAGCGTGACAGACTGTCAATCCTAAGGGCCCGGGTTCGATTCCCGGCTGGGTTGGAGATTTTCTCCGCTCAGGGACTGGGTGTTGTGTTGTCCTAATCATCATCATTTCATCCCCATCGACGCGCAAGTCGCCGAAGTGGCGTCAAATCGAAAGACCTGCACCAGGCGAACGGTCTACCCGACGGGAGGCCCTAGCCACACGACATTTACCTGCTTGCGCAGGAGAGACCAGGACAGGCGCTGCAGACCATGTCGTGCTGTTAGCAAGGACACTCGCGTCGGTCGTCTGCTTCCGTAGCCCAATAACGCCAAATTTCGCTTCAATGTCCTAACGGTTACGTTCGTCGTACGTCCCACATTGATTTCTACGGTTGTTTCATACAATGTTGCTTGTCTGTTAAAACTCGCAACTCTACACAAACGCCACTGGTCTCTGTCGTAGGCCGTCGGCCACTACGTTGTCCGTGATGAGAAGTAATGTCTGAAATCTGATATTCTCGGCACACTCTTGACACTGTGGATCGTGAAATATTGAATTTCCTAGCGATTTCCGAAATGGAATGCCCCATGCTTTTAGCTCCGGCTGCCATTCCGCATTCAAAGTCTGTCAATTTCCGTCATGCGGTTGTGATCACGTCCGAAATTTTGTCACAGGAGTCATCTGAGTACAAATGACTGATCCACCAATGCACTGGCCTTTTGAACCTTCTGTACGTGGTACTACATCCATATGTATATGTGCATATTCCTATCCCATGCCTTTCGTCACCTCACTGTAGTCTGAGACGCCCGCTAAACCCGCTGGGCAGAACAGGTGATTAGTATTGAGGAAAGGGCCAAATAAGGTTGGGGCCAGTTTCACCTTAAAATTGTAATTTATTTTAATTTAATAACACATTTACAACCAAAGCGGCACATAGCTGAACTTTTACAACTACGAGTTTTCAAAATGCAATTCTTTCACGGCTGAAAGCTTCCAAACAAGAAATTTTTAAAATCAATAAGATAAAAATGCACTCAAAATAGCAAACAAAATAATTGAAATATATTTTTATTACAGCTAGGCAGAAGTGAATAGACAAACATAAACAAGATGCAATACAAACGGCCGAAGGCCCATAATAATATTTTGATGATTTTAAAACAGATTATCATAACCATTCAAAGGCAGAAGGCCGCATTGTTTCGCTTAAAGGGTAATTTTAAGAATAAGATTCCAAGGCTGAAGGCCCACAATTAATTTTCCAAACTTTAAAAAAAATAATAACCATAAGCCTTAAGTTTTAGTAGCTGAAACCGGACTAAAAGAAAAGACAACATAACGGTAATAACCTCTCAGCAAATATCCATTTGCTGGAATTCAAACCTACTTACATAAAACACAGTAAAACCAGGAATTTTTTTATCATTGGCTATGATAAATTATAAACAGACAATTAAACACGGATGAGAAAGACAGTAAAGACAACAGCACTCAGAAGCCTCCAGGGGGTCGGTGTGCCCTCGTTTACATAGGCGAGACAGGGGGTGAACCCAACTACACTTGATCCGTCGGAACCCAACCAAGGGACAGCCACAGAACGACCGAAAAACGACTTGCTTGCCACAAATCGGTACATGAGAATTCAAACACCAAATGTTATGGGCGTGATTATCCACAATCAAATACGTATATGTATAAAGCTGTCAAAACTACACACCGCGTTGGACAGCGACAACAGCTGAGGAAAGGACACTGACTGAAATTACGTTAGTAGCCAGGGCAGGTAACGAGAACACTAACGGCCACAAGGCAGGAAATTCCTCCGGTGCACTTGAATTGTAGTCAACCAATATAGTTAATTCCACCGCATGGCGGCTAAATTTCAGCCATACAAACACTCGGTATTGCTCACAGAAAAACCTCCCCAACAGCGAACCACCGAAACGAACCACACAACATGAATGGACGTGGCTTGTGTACTTGAGACCACTACTCAACCTTGACGACGTCCTGGTTCGGTGAACCACGAAGCTCGTAGCGATCGGACAGCTCCACACACGCTTCGACACTGCGCAGGGATCGCCAGTGGACCCAGCCGACTGCACCGCGCGGAGATAACTTCCCTGCTCCGCAGCAACCGAGCGACCCCCGTCAGAATGCCGACAACATCTAAAATAGTAACGCCCACTACACACACAACCTAACCAAAACTTGCACGAATACCTGAACGATACCCAACAGTCACTAAGCACGCACGATGACAAATCGGGAGTCGATGCACGCACACACACACACACACACACACACACACACACACACACACACAGAGCTGCCTCGTGAACGATCGGCGAGTCAAAACGCGTCGTCCGGTAGGAGGACCGACCGACGATCCACCAAGATCGTGGCCCGGATCAAGTGATGCGTGATGCCAATGGTCGGGCGAGCCATGTCGACGCAGACCTCACTGCTGCTCCAATCCGACTGCACTAGTGCCGCATTGCAACTCCCCGACTGGCAGGTCCGGACTGCGCTCCAGACACGTTCCAACTGACTGACAGATCCGAACTCCGTCCCGAACTGCTTACGGCAGACAACCACCGGGAAGTAATAGCAGTCGAGCAAAGATACTACGAGAGGGGATATACCGATACGCGCCCACTAGCGCCGCTCACGGCCAGGCCAAGCAACAGCTCAGTGACACGAGTAATTAAAATTAACGCAGTGAGGTGGAAGTACGTTAAAACCAGGGTTTAAAATACATGATGGCGGGAACACGAGCCACGCACAGCTCATAGTCCTTATTGGGCATTAGATTCTTCAACAGTCTGCACCCGCACATTCCCACTGCCGGCCGCGGTGGCTGTGCGGTTCTAGGCGCTTCAGTCCGGAACCACGCGACTGCTACGGTCGCAGGTTCGAATCCTGCCTCGGGCATGGATGTGTGTGATGCCCTTAGGTTAGTTAGGTTTAAGTAGTTCTAAGCTCTAGGGGACTGATGACCTCAGATGTTAAGTCCCATAGTGCTCAGAGCCATTTGAACCACATTCCCATTCTCCGTTTTCCTTCACCGCCCTCAAATTCCCAACTTGTTAAGGACGCCAGCAAGCTATCAGTTTGTAAATACTCTGATGTTCTGGCCTTACTGTGATCGTTCTTCCTCAGCATCAGTCCTCTGTCATTCTTTCCTCGCATATTAGTCGTCATAATCTTTGACGTTTAATGAATTTGACCATGTCTTACCTTTTTATAAGTACCTAAAGTTCAGCGTTGTATCTAATTATCCACTCACCTGTAATATTTAGACTACTATAGATAGGCCTATTTCAGAAGATCTTACACTCACGAGCTTTTTCGTTATTTTGTCTCCTTCTGACCTGCTTTACTGTATAAACCATACGTGAAGGCAGGTCGGGTACAAGTGTACCACACTTTCACTTCGTTGTTATCGCATTATCTTGAGTCAAGGACTGTAACTGCATATTTGTAAAATTTGCTCTGCTTCCTGCTACTACCCATTCTCTGATGCACTGTCCCATGTTCCAGCCACTAATTACTGTATAAAGTTCTGAAATGTTTCCGTTTAGTGGTCATTAGACCTTGGGCGTCAACATTACTATGCACTTTTTCTCTTTTTATTCTATACAGGGAGATCAGTTTTGTAAACTTTTATTTCAGTTTCCTTTTTGTACGTTTTTAATAGCCATCGTTGATTTTTCTTGCCACGACACGGATACGATTTGGATCCCCCGGCATCTGACTGCAATTTGACATCATTGTCGTTTGTTTTCTTCACCACACTCTGCAAGGTTACGTCACAAAGAACTAACAAAATACTACGACTGCTGCTCATGCTCCGTTTAAACTCAACTGTTCTAATCATTTCGTTGTTTATGTCTGCCTTTGTACTCTTCGAAACTGTAGAGTTGTTTACAACGTTACGGTGTACCTAGGATGTCTGTGTTTTCGAGCGTGGATTCTATGAACGCCGCAGAAACATGGAGCGAGGTGTCTGACTGTTTTACCCGAGATAGAATCCACGTCCGCTTACCCTAATCTAGGTGTTTTGTGGTTAATACTTTATGAGAATGGTGGAATATTTTTTTATCGTCTAGCATTCTAGATATCGTCGGAGCGCAGCGCTGTTCCTTCGTTGTACTAAAACATTTTTTCCTTAGGAGTTTGTTTCCTGTAGAAAGTTCTAGCCCCTTTGTTTATGAAACTAACTTGTAGTAATACAAGATGCGCGACAGCAATGCTCTCTGCTGTCACAGAATAACAAGTAGAACCAAATCACGCTGAAGTAAATTGTCGCTGTAGCTCGCCACTGTGGACAAGCACAACGCCGACACAGTGAAGTGAACCAGTTCGATACACAATAGATTATAATTATTTTTAATGAGTCACAAAGTGCGGTGTTTCCCATAAAAACGTAGTACAATAAAGATGGAATGCTAGATTCCATTGTACTTCATAATACTAATTGTTCTGAGGTGAGAACGTCACAAAAGCTGCAGCAGGAGAGAAAACGATTCTATTTAGATACGATTTGAACGAACTCGCACTGTAGCTGACTCTGCGCGTTACTATTATTTTTCCCGCTGTGATGAAACCAGACGCAGAGGTCGCTGTAGGAAAGGAGACAGGTAGCGATATTTGAGGTACATATTCAATAGGTATTAAGCCAGTATGAAGCTTATTATTCATAATTAACTTAAAAACGTAAACATCGCGTTCTTACATGCATCTAGACACAAGAAGAAGAAGCGGAAACAAAGCAGGATTCTAATGAACATCCCTTGTTCCATATAAAGAAGAACGAATTTGATCCATCGCACTAATACAGTGAGGTCAAGAATATACTTTTATCTCTGCATAGTATTTGAGTAAACAACAAAAATTAATTGATTACACTAACCAGGACAAACTGCACGACAAGGTAAAGGATTGTGAAATCGAAGTACGGATTGGGAGTGACATTTATAATGCTATGATGACTGACATAAATCACAATCAAATTAATAAACAGCAAAGTCTATACAACTCAAATCAAATTATAAAATGACGCTAAAACAGTGGGAAGGTGCCAAAAAGTATGGAAGGCTGCATGGAGAAAGATCTGCTTGTCTCGAAAGCTCACGAAATCAAAGTTAAAGCTACAACAAGAAGCCACAAATTATACCCACATTATACGACACAATCTGTGTGGGAATTTGGCAATTAACGGGCTGCATAGAACATGGATCACGCTACAGCAGTTGCGACACTTACATTTCGCCACGCGGGATTAGCCTAGCGGTCTAGGGCGCTGCAGCCATAGTGTGTTCGGCTGGTCCCGGCGGAGGTTCGAGTCCTCCCTCGGGCATGGGTGTGTGTGTTTGTCCTTAGGATAATTTAGGTTAAGTAGTGTGTAAGCTTAGGAATTGATGACCTTAGCAGTTAAGTCCCATAAGATTAAAAAAAAAAAAAAAAAAAAAAAAACTTACATTTCGCTAAACAGCCAGTGTGCCCCGATCAGCACCAAATAGCTGCTGGAGATATCCCCTCTCTGCGATGGCCTGGAGCAGAAAGCCCGGAATCTCTGTTCCCGGCCACCGTTCTCTAATTTCAAAAAGCACCATATGGAGGAAACGACTCGAAAGTAAAGCCAGTGTGACAGGCGAGATTTTTGATACGTTCATGAAAAACCAGAGGAAAAGACACACAGCTTCTCTTCTTTTGCATACAAAACGCATATTTTTAAACACAAAATTGGTACCAGGCCGAAGCAGTGCCTTCAGGATTGGTCAACATTACGCACCATGAACATTGTACAGAGAAATACAACGCTAGTTGCTGAACTAAGTCTTTAGAGCGAACGTGACTGACTCTCCCATGCGAGCAGATTGTGCCCTAGAATCCGGCTCTTTGAAGAACACAAAGAAAGGGAAGTATGTATGTATGTTGTGCTCAATAATTATTCTCTGCAGACTACAGGGCGCCGATGGCGTTCACTGCCCACAGGGATGTAGATACCTACCCAGGATTCAACAGCCACAGAGCAGGTTACTCACCAATTTCTCCTGCACTGCCTATATTACCAAAGGAGAACCTCTTCACCTAATGAGAGTCACCGACTACCTTCTGCCGACAAAACGAGCCATAGAGACGCTTCTGGCGTCACACCACCCCTGCGTGGCAATTGCAAGGCTGTCTTTCCAAACGCACTGATCGAGTATACTCACTGAAATAACTGCAAAATAGTTGCAGAAAATGAATTAGTATCACGTAGCGATATGTGACAGTAATGTCACATGATGACAGCAACGTCACGTTGTGTTCAAGGAACTTATTCAGTACTGGTGCCAACAAAAGGCAATAATATGAAAAAAGGTTTAGCTTGGTGTCAACGATGAAATCATTAGGAACAGAACACAGACTATATAAGGGAACCGTCCTTTATTTCACCGCCACAATCCACATGGACAATGCGACAGTGTCTGTGGACCATGGACTGTCAGCATGGTGAAGCTGTTGTGACTTCCCTTGATACGGCAGCAGAGGGAGGGGCATGTCGGTAGTGTAGCGCCCGGACACGCGAGTAACACCGCAATATTTTCTCAGAAGAATCCCGGTTCTGCAGACAGGATGTGTTGAGGATTCGAGAAGAATGGACATTGCCTTCATCCCCGTCATAAGAGCGCTGCTCCTGGCGCAATGTATAGGGTGCTGTTGTGTACACAGGGTCATCTCTGTTTAGCATAACTGATAACTTTGGGAACTGATGTTACCTTTGTTATGTACGAGGTGCATTCAAGTTCTAAGGCCTCCGATTCTTTTTCGCCGGACTGGAAAGAGATAGAAACATACACATTGTTTTGAAATGAGGCCGCGTTCATTGTCAATACGCCCCAGAGATGGCAGAACCGTACGGCAGATGGAATTTTACCGCCAGCGGCGAGAATGATAACTGTTTTAAACACTTAAAATGGCGACGTTTTCCTTACTTGAACAGCGTGCAATCATTCGTTTTCTGAATTCCCGTGGTGTGAAACCAATTGAAATTCATCGACAGTTGAAGGAGACATGTGGTGATGGAGTTACGGATGTGTCGAAAGTGCGTTCGTGGGTGCGACAGTTTAATGAAGGCAGAACATCGTGTGACAACAAACCGAAACAAACTCGGGCTCGCACAAGCCGGTCTGACGACATGATCGAGAAAGTGGAGAGAAATGTTTTGGGGGATCGCCGAATGACTGTTCAACAGATCGCCTCCAGAGTTGGCATTTCTGTGGGTTCTGTGCACGCAATCCTGCATGACGACCTGAAAATGCGAAAAGTGTCATCCAGGTGGGTGCCACGAATGCTGACGGACGACCACATGGCTGCCTGTGTGGCATGTTGCCAAGCAATGTTGACACGCAACGACAGCATGAATGGGACTTTCTTTACGTCGGTTGTGACAATGGATGAGACCTGGATGCCATTTTTCAATCCAGAAACAAAGCGCTAGTAAGCTCAATGGAAGCACACAGATTCACTGCCACCAAAAAAATTTCGGGTAACCGCCAGTGCTGAAAAAATGATGGTGTCCATGTTCTGGGACAGCGAGGGCGTAATCCTTACCCATTGCGTTCCAAAGGGCACTACGGTAACAGGTGCATCCTACGAAAATGTTTTGAAGAACAAATTCCTCCCTGCACTGCAACAAAAACGTCCGGGAAGGGCTGCGCGTGTGCTGTTTCACCAAGTCAACGCACCCGCACATCGAGCTAACGTTACGCAACAGTTTCTTCGTGATAACAACTTTGAAGTGATTCCTCATGCTCCCTACTCACCTGACCTGGCTCCTAGTGACTTTTGGCTTTTTCCCAAAATGAAAGACACTCTCCGTGGCCGCACATTTACCAGCCGTGCTGCTATTGCCTCAGCGATTTTCTCCTAAAGAAGCCTTCGCCGCTGCCATGGAATCATGGCGTCAGCGTTGTGAAAAATGTGTACGTCTGCAGGGCGATTACGTCGAGAAGTAACGCCAGTTTCATCGATTTCGGGTGAGTAGTTAATTAGAAAAAAAAATCGGAGGCCTTAGAACTTGAATGCACCTCGTATTAAGGCTGATGCTTGTGCCGTTATTTTTCAAAAAATAGCTCAACACCTCATGCTTTCCGTGCATTTCTCGCCTACATAGAAACAGAGGCGTTGGACTGTCGCTCTGGCAAGAACATGCTCCAGTTCTCTCATCCAGTAAAAACGTCTGGACATGGGTTGCAGAGTGACTGGAACGCCACTACTCACCAGCCACATGGTTGATAAACTCTGGCACAGAGTTGAAGCAGCTTGGAATGGCGTACCCACATGTCATCCAACCACAACTGGAGTCGATATCAGGTCGTGTTAGAGCTGTTGTTGGTGCCAAAGATATCCCCGTCTCACCTAGGAATTTAATCATGTAGTCATCCTACTATACCGTTTACTCCTTGCTTGTAGCGCAGTTTTGATGACCAACAGTGTGCCTCTACACTCTTCAGACCACAGTGAAGTGTTGGTCTGCATTATTAGTCTAATCTTCTCTTCGTGGTTCATGCGGAAGTAATAAATAAAAGACCATAGTACGGTCCTAGATGCATCGCTTAGTACTGTCTCTTGAACTGTGTAACACGGCTCTCGTACCTACTTGGCATCTACTTGGCATCTGTCTTCAAGTATCTGCCAGTACAGGTATATACTGCAAAGCTGTAAGACAAAAAAAGATGTATCACGAAAGAATTATGCGAATGGAATGGAAATCGACAGATGTGGGGCACATGTGCAGATTAACAAAAGAGTACATTTTCAGAAAAGCAGGATAATTTATTCAAGAGAAAGAGCTTCACAAATTGAACAAGTTAATAACACGTTGATCCATCTCTGGCCCTTAAGCAAGCAGTTATTCGGCTTTGTGTTGATTAACAGAACTGTTCGATGTCCTCCCGATGGGCATCATGCCAGATTCTGTCCAATTGACGCGTCTAATCGTAGGTCCCTGCGCATTGTGCTCCAAAAGCTCTCTGTTGTGTAGAGATGCCGAGATTTTGCTGGCCAGGTAATGGCTTGGCAAGCACGAAGACAAGCAACACAAACTCTCGCTTCGTGTGGGCGGGGCCGGCCGCTGTGGCCGAGCGGTTCTAGGAGCTTTAGTCTGGAACCGCGCTGCTGCTACGGTAGCAGGTACGAATCCTGCCCCAGGCCTGGATATGTGTGATGACCTCAGATGTTTAGTCCCATAGTTATTAGAGCCATTTGAACCATCCATGTGGGCGGGCATTGTCTTGCTGAAATGTAAGCTCAGGATGGCTTGCATGAGGGCCAACGAAAAGGGGCGTAGAGTATTGCGAACGTACCGCTGTGCTGTAAGAGTGCAGCGGATGACAACCGAAGGGGTCCTGCTATGAAAATAAATGTTACCCCGAGACCATCACTCCTGCTTGTCTGGCCATATGGTTGGTATTCCACCGCTGTCTGGGGTGTCCCTAGACATGTCTTCGCTGGTCATTCCAGGGCGGCGGCTCCTCTGGGGACGCCCCAGACAGCGGTGGGAAATCACCCTTGCATGATACTTGCTTTCCGCAAAACCTTGGCAGGCATCCTCAACTCGAAAATGGCACCCATATCTTTTTGTGAAAGACGCCTACGACCGTTTACATGAGCAAATATCACTACAAAATTTCTGATTATTGGTTAACTTTGAGCTGAAAGTTTGAATAACGGAAATAAGACGTTGCTGTGAGACAAAGAATTTTATATAACAACAACATTTTATTTAATGAAATCATGAAAATAACTCCTTGATCACTCACTTTAGGGTTATATGGGATGCTGGCCCGTCATCAGTGGTAACAAAGAAATAGCAATTTTATGCAACCTGACTATCTGTCCTAACTAAGATGACTATAGGAGCCATCACGCAGAGCGTCTATACTCACCAGAGCCTCAGCAGGGAATCCTAACCGTCTCCCCTCGTCCCGGGTCCACATATGGCGGCCGGAAGGGCTCAGATAGTCTGCACAGCGGCTATTTGCCAACCTAACGGGGCCTGCTAACGCGCGGGGAACTTACGTCTCTATGGTGCACTGCAGTCGCACTCTACTTGATACAATGGTTGGCTAAACTGTATCTCCACATTCAGAGAACCCACAGCAGACAGCCCACGCATACGTCAGCAGACGACCCGCATTCACATTTGCAAACTATACTAACAGTGATAATATAACATAATTCCGGATTAAAAATCCCTGAGTGTCGGAAGGGCACCCAGATGTGTTTTGAGCATGCGACTCTTGTAACAAGCCATGTAGCGGCTCACATGGAGCCGTTACACCCTGACTGTCGCCCATCACACGGTCCGGCAACCAGGAATGATGGTCTGGGGTGCCATTTCTTTCCATGACAAGACCCCTTTGATCGTAATCCGCTCCGTCCTTACAGCGGTACGCCGACGATATTCTACGTCCCGTTTTGTTGCTCTACATAGCAAGCCATCCTAGGCTAATATTTCAGCAAGATGATGCCCGCCCACATACGGCGCGAGTTTGTACTGCTGGTCTTCGTGCTTCCCAAACTCTACATTGACCAGCAAGGTGACCGGATCACCACCCAATTGAGGCCATTTGGAGAATTGTGGGCAAGGCCCTGCAACTAGCTCGAGATTCTGACGATATAACGCACCAATCTGATATAATTTGGCACAATATCCCGCAGAAGATCCAACAAGTCTATCAACCAATGCCAAGCCGAATTACTACTTGCATAAGGTTCAAATGGCTCTGAGCACCATGGGACTTAACTTCTGAGGTCATAATGGGACTTAACTTCTGAGGTAATCTGTCCCCTAGAACTTAGAACTACTTAAATCTAACTAACCTAAGAACATCACACTCGTCCATGCCCGAAGCAGGATTCGAACCTGCGACCGTAGTGGTCGCGCGGTTCCAGACTGTAGCGCCTAGAACCGCTCGGCCACCCCGGCCGGCCTTGCATAAGGGTCAGGGCTCACTTTGTGAAGCTTAATCACATGATGTAAATCACATCTGCCGATTTCCGTCGCATTCATGTAATTTCTTCGTGGTGCGTCGGTTTTATTTATTTTATATTATTTTATTTTATTTTATTTTTTATTTTTTGCTAGACTGTATAATAAGAAGAAGGGTTCTCGGTTAACTTCGGAGTAAGAGATGAGCGTTCTCCATCGGCTCTGGATTTGCTTTGTGGATAGATTCATCAGTTCCAATGTAAGCATTAGAAGGAAAGCAGAGGAATATAAAATTAGTAACCATTACTGCAGTCGTATCGAGAACGGTGGGAACGAAATAACTAGAAGTAAATTTCGCCAGCCATTTCCACTGATTCATGCAGAAGCACAAGTGTCAATCGACATAAAAATAGTTTTGTGAGGGCAGGTCCGTAGTGGAGAACGACCTGCCAGTGACAGAACAATTTTAGGCTGAAAACAGCATAAATACCTGCAAAATTTCGCAAGAATGTTCTCTGCTAGTAAGTCCAGTTTGAAACTTAGGTACTCTCGAATAGCGGGAAAAAGACTTAAATGTTTCCTCTCATTCAGTCGAGGATGTCGCATTGGTGCACTTACGCTTCGGAGATGAGATCGTAACTGAGAAGGCAATGTGTTACGCGTCCTGATCTTAATGGTAAAATTAACGGTTACGGTTCCGGACGGCGAAGAGGTGGCCGGGG
Organism: Schistocerca americana; assembly: GCF_021461395.2. Taxonomy (NCBI): domain Eukaryota; kingdom Metazoa; phylum Arthropoda; class Insecta; order Orthoptera; family Acrididae; genus Schistocerca; species Schistocerca americana. The sequence goes on from NC_060126.1 coordinate 103,977,347, forward strand.
GGGGGGGGGGGGGGGGGGGAGGTCATTAGTCCCCTAGAACTTAGAACTAGTTAAGCCTAACTAACCTAAGGACATCACAAACATCCATGCCCGAGGCAGGATTCGAACCTGCGACCGTAGCGGTCTTGCGGTTCCAGACTGCAGCGCCTTTAACCGCACGGCCACTTCGGCCGGCTTGTGGCGCACAAAAAGGAACTGCATGTAAGGGTGCGCATGCTCCCCAAGATTAGATGCACAGTAGTATTGATCCCTTGTGCCTTCCAGAGTGGCGAGATCACTCAGGGAATGCCATGAAAACATTCCCAGGACCATAACGCACCCTCCTCTGGCCTGAACCCTCCTGACGATTGTTGCAGGGTGTTTGCCTGTAGGCGTTTCACCCTCGATGAAGTATAAAACGTGATTAACCTGAAGAGGCCACCTGTCGCCACTCCAGCTGCGGTATTTGCGTATAAATTGCAGGGCTCGCCGCCGGTGAACGGCAGTCGCCATGGATGCACGAACCAGCCGCCCGCTGCGGAGGCCCATACGGAGCAACTGTGGCAGAACGGTCGTCGTGGAGACAGCCCCTTGGCTCATCTAGGCTCCCAGTTGCTCAGTAGTTGTACATCTCCGCAGCCGTCGCTCGCACCTGTCATCTACCCATCTACGGCCTGTTGCGCAGCACAGTTTCCTCGGCGCCGGTTTTGGGTATCGCCATTTTGCCGTGCGTAGTTTACTTTAACCACAGCGGCACGCCAAGAATTTACAGGCTCAGCTGTTTCGGGAATGCTTCCACTCTTGGGCCGAAAGCTAATGATCATGCCATTTAGGACGCTTCCACATTACGACAACGCCGACACTGTTTTCCGCAAGCCCCCCCCCCCCCCCTCACCCCCCTGACAAACCATGTATACCCTCTGCTACTAGTGCTCCCACATGATATCTGTGACTGGTTATAGCACTGTGACATCGAATGTACTTTGTAGTTTCATTAATATCACAGGACTGCGTACAGTAACCCCACACAAACGCTCAAGTTCAGTTTCAACAATCTACATTCTGGAGCTTCAAATACTCGTGCCCGTTGGATTATGAGCTGTGCGCGGCTCGAGTTCGTGCCATTTATTTCTTGACATCTTGTCTTTAAAGTACCGCCGTTTCGTTTCCTATTCGATTTACTGGCGTCACTAAGTTGCTGGTTTGCCTTCCCGTGGGTGGCAGCTGTGGTGTCACCGCCAGACACCACACTTGCTAGGTGGTAGCCTTTAAATCGGCCGCGGTCCGGAAGTATACGTCGGACCCGCGTGTCGCCACTAACAGTGATTGCAGACCGAGCGCCGCCACACGGCAGGTCTAGAGAGACTTCCTAGCACTCGCCCCAGTTGTACAGCCGACTTTCCTAGCGATGGTTCAATGACAAATTGCGCTCTCATTTGCCGAGACGATAGTTAGCATAGCCTTCAGCTACGTCATTTGCTACGACCTAGCAAGGCGCCATTATCATTTGCTATTTATCTTGAGATGCATGTACCGTCAGACCGATGTTCACCAATTATGGATTAAAGTTAAGTATTCCAACAGCTACGTACTTTATTTGCTAGACTCAAATCCTTTAACTGTTCCAGACCTCACGCCAGCCTGCGTGAGCTAAACGCGTGCCTTTCGGCTTCACCTCCTAGTGGCTTGGCTGTCTTGCCAAGTCACAACAGCAGCAGCAGTGCTTATCGTTAAGAGCATTGTCGTACTATCTTTGGAGCGGCCACTAGTGTTTACGAGTCGTCGTGTGCGTCGTGGACACAGACAGAGCGGCAGTGAGGTCCGGACAGCCGTGACACGCTCGACCGTTGCCGGCACACATGACTACAATGGGGACGATCTTGGTTGGTCGTTCGGTCGGTCGTCTTGTCATACGACGTGTATTTGGTCGCCGACCGCTTTCGGGTTCTCTGTGTGTGTCGACTTGTGATTCCTCCTAGCTGTTCAACAGTGACTGGTTTTAGTATAGATCTAATTGTTTGTGGAAGTGTTTCATAGAACCGTGTGTAGCTTGTGTGGTTTTGACCAAGCAGTTACTTTAATGCTGTCATCGTGCCGGGTTGGATCCGTCAGTGGAACAGAGCAGCGAGGAAGCCTCCGTGGCGTGAGGTCAGGCCGGGACCGCCGGCGGCGCGCGCGTGCAGTCGGATTGTGAGGCGCTACCTGCGATAGGTACAGGTTCGTTGCCCACCGAACCTGGACACTGAAGTCGAGTCATCAGTTAAGCTATTATGAAACCTCAACTGCTGTGACATCTCTTCATTCATTGCCGGTTGTTGCTTCTTAGGCCGTTCCGGCTAGCAGCAACGTATGGTGTGTTGGGGTCGGCGAAATTTTGCAGCTGTCTTCCTATATGCTCTTTAACTATTAAATTGGTTGTTACTTATCAGTGAAGTGCACCAGCGGTATTTTCTGCCCTTGGCCGTTAACGCCCCAGTTAGCATAGTTTTCTGGCAGTGTGTTTTTCCTCGCTGTGTTGATGCTGTCCGCCACGGCGTGTAGTTCAACAGCCTTTTAGTTGTTTGTTCATATTTTTTCCTTAAGAGTGGTTATTGTCCCTTGGCTGTTCTTAGACGCCGATTTGGAAGATGTAGTGCTGCTGGTATCTTCGTCCTCGGCGCATATTTTCTGTTGTCGTACCATTGGTCGGGCGGAAGGGAATTGATTAGGTTGTCGGTCAGCTCTTCAGTCGTTCCTGGGTCTGGTTGCCATCCGATTATTTAACCTTACTCTTGGCTGCTTGTCTCACCTCACCTTATGTTCCACCTCCTCAGGCTGACCCTTAGAACACTTCTGTGACCCACTGTTCTGTTGGTTTTAGATTGTGATTTTCATTTTAGTCTGATGTACTGTGCGAGGCCTTCAGCCCTCTATTAATATAGTTTGTTTTAATTTTAAAATAAGGTTTTCAGTAGACTTAAATTAAAATTTGAAGACTGATTTTTTTTAAAACTAAATTTTGAAAGTTTGTCTACCTGGAATTCTTGTTATCTAGGCATTAAGCCCTGAGTTGCTCAATGTCCAGTGTGTGGCCTTCAGGTGAGCTTCTACGTGAAATATTTTTAAGATAAGGCCTTCAGCCGACTTAAATTAAAGTTGAAGATTGATTTGTCTAATAACTAAAATTTTGAAGGTTTGTTTTATCTGAAATTCTTGTTATCCAGGCCCTAAGTCCTGAGTTGTTCAATGACCAGTGTGTGGCCTTCAGCCTAGCTGTTACGTCAAGTATTTTTAAGATATGGCCTTCAGCCATCTTAAAGTAGAATTTTGAAAATTGATTTGTTTAAAACTAATCTTTTTAAATTTGCTCCATGGAAATTCTTGTTATCCAGGCCCTAAGCCCTGTGTTTTTCAATGTCTTGTGTGTGGCCTTCAGCCGATTATTTACGTGAATTTTTTTTTTTAGGTAAAGCCTCCAGCCGCGTGTATTCTTTAAAGTAATTTTTGTAACTGTTCATGCCTTCAGCCGTTCTTGTTTTTGGTGTGGTATTGCAAGTTTTCTTTGGGGCTTAATCAGCTGTGTAGAGCAGATAGAGGAGATGGCACTGGACTGATCCCTGGAAGACTCCTGTGAATGGATGGAGGGTACCGGTCGTGTATGGTTGACGGTGAGAAAGAGAAGTAATGTGTTAGAGGGGAAGCTGTAGGGCGGACATAACTAATCAGAAGTGCATAGGTTTGTAGTTCGAAATGCCGTAATCGGTCAAATGCAATTTTTAGAATGAGAGAGACAAAAATCGACGAATAAGGACAACGAGGTGGATGAGATCGAAAAACTGGTACTCTGTGAAGTATTTTGGACAGAAGCCACATTGTTAAGCACGGATTTATGCTGTTATAAATGTTTACCGATGCACTGACGTTATATACGTTGCTGAAGACGGAAGTAAGGCTGAAGGTTGGACCGGTGAAGAGACCCTTCTATCGGCGGATCATCGCCAGAGAAGATGCGACATGATCGTCCTGTCTCGTATTCTAGCAACGATACTAAAGTGATGGTAAAAGCAGTATTTGCGATTGGAACAGAAAAGGGAACGACTAGTTGTGGTAAAGGGTACGCTACACCTCGCATATTATAATGGCTTGCAGAGTATCTATATAGATGTAGTTGTAGGTGTAGATGTAACGCAGAAACGGAGCGATTTATCTCACAACCAAAAGGTCATTGTGTTTCGGGACAAGTATAGGAGCACTACCGATGCGGCTAAGTTGTGTGAGGTAACGGGCGAGCTGTGGCGCCCTGGAAGTATTCTATGTTCGGAGTTGGGGCGGCCGCACAGGACGCTCGTCAAAGCCGCTGCTTGTTAGCAACTGCGTGATGCCGCACAATAGCTCGACCACGTGGTTGCTAGCCGACCACATGGCTGTTAATTCCTTGGTGACGCTGTGCCGATGAGAGAGACTTGAGTGCCGAGAGTGCCAAACATGGCGGACTTTGTGAAACCATCATGGCAGACATTTCACAGTTCGCATGGAAATTAATAGTAGCCAGATGAATCATGATACCTTAAAAAGAAACATGTACATTACCATTATTTGCATGACGATTCTGATGGTGTATTCAGATTTACAATATCTTTATTAGTTTAAAGTTTAGTATGATAAATTATACAAGTAACATCTAGCAACGAATTTCCAAAATCTAAACAGTTCATCCAATTTTGTCGATAGATGTGTCTTTAGAAAGCTATTAGTGTAAACCTAAATTGGTATAAATTACAGGCATGTAACTTGATTAGTACATGAGTTACTGGAGGTCAAAGTAGCCAATGACTATCGATCGTGTCAGGCCGTAAGTACCCCACAGTTAAACGTAAAAACGGTAGCAGCATGGTTATAAATATATTTATTCATCTATGTCTTTGTTTATATCCGATATATACTGTTCACGAAGAAATTGGTTAAATATTTACTGCATTTTAGAAAGCACAGAGACATTAGGCTACTGGCGCACCTTTTGCTTCTATTCCTTTGATATGTGTTTATTTGATTTGTTTATGTATTTAATAATGTATGTTAGAGCGTGTTTATGGTCCAGCCGAAGCAATATTTATTTAATTTCAAGTTATTTAAATGAAACTCCAGTATTTCGAATGTGTTCAATACGTTTGTGAGTGTGCGTTGGCTTGAAGACTTGGCGGGAGCGCTCTAGCCAATCACAGAGCTCGTTACTACAGCAGGCGACTACCGAAATGGGGGAGGAGCATCGTTTTCGAGAGAGGACCCGAGGGTGAGTTCTGAACAGTGCAGCGTGGGAGACAGTACGGGAGAGGACACGGGAGAGTGCTGGACAGTATGGTGCAACGAACGCGTGGTCCCGGGAGATAGAAAAATTTCGTTGTGCCGACTTGTGCACTTGTGAGATTTCCGTGGTTCTGCAGTGAAGACGTAGTATGCGTTTAGATGTGAATATCTCGCGAGCTATGTTGTTGTTCATGACTAATTACGTGAAGTAGGAATCTATTGTTTCCCTGTTACTCAACTTATATTTTATTTAATTGCTGGACCATCGATGCCAATAAGTGTTTTACAGTAATAAAGGGCATTCTTAAAGGCACTTCTGCTATCGTACTCATCATTTAAAGTCGTTAAATAGTACCTGCAGATTTTATTTAATTGCAATCTTTCATTTATAAATTTCTATATAACATTCATAATTCGCAATTGCCGAGTGATAGAAACCTTCGACCATTCGGTTCATGTGTATATTCATATTGTATACTGTAAACTCAGCAGTAGTTGGCTTGTAATGGGGCAGCTACGTATCCCAGCCCCTAGACAACGAAACCAGCCACAACCGTGTAGCACAACGACCCATATACGACAGGAGTGAACGACTATTGCGGAGCGAATAGACATGCAACTGTATAGCAACTGACACGAACAGATGAACCAAGGGGTACAACAGTGTCTCCTCAACAACCGATCAGAGAACGTTGCTGGGTAATGGTCTACGTAGACGCTTGGTCCATGCACTCATGCTGACTGTTGTTGATCAGTTATGAAGGTTGGAATTTACACGCCAGTGCCGTAACTGGGCGTCCCGTAACAAGTACCGTTTTCAGATGAATGATGTTTTCTGCTCGATATGACTGCTGACCGTTGGCGTGTATGGCGTGAAATGTTTGAAAGCAAAACACCTTGTAACAGTCGTCAGAAGGGGCCAGGCCGGAGGAGGGAGTGTTTTGGTCTGGAGAATGTTTTTGTGGCATTCCCAGCGTGATTTCGTCATTCTGAAAGTTACAATACAAGTATGCATTTATCCTTGACGACCATGTTAATTCCTACGTGATTTGTTTTCCTCGGTACGATGGCATCCGGCAACAGAATAATGCAACGTGCCACACAGCTCGCGGTGTACGTGTGCGGTTCGAAAAGCACCAGGATATGTTTACCGTACTCCCCTGCCCACTAAACTCTCAGCCTTTAAACTCAGTCGAGAATCTGTGGGACCATCCCGATCAGGCTGTTAGCGCCATGGATCGTCAACCGAGAAACTTGGCACAGCTGGACACGGCACTGGAGTCTGCATAATTCCATAGCCCTATCGGTACCTTACATACATCATGGACGACTCTCGTGCAGCACAAGATCGGGCTGTTAGCGCCATGGATCGTCAACCGAGAAACTTAGCACAGCTGGACACGGCACTGGAGTCTGCATAATTCCATAGCCCTATCGGTACCTTACATACATCATGGACGACTCTCGTGCAGCACAAGATCGGGCTGTTAGGGCCATGGATCGTCAACCAAGAAACTTAGCACAGCTGGACACGGCACTGGAGTCTGCATAATTCCATAGCCCTATCGGTACCTTACATACATCGTGGACGACTCTCGTGCAGCACAAGATCGGGCTGTTAGCGCCATGGATCGCCAACCGAGAAACTTAGCACAGCTGGACACGGCACTGGAGTCTGCATAATTCCATAGCCCTATCGGTACCTTACATACATCATGGACGACTCTCGTCCAGCACAAGATCAGGCTGTTAGCGCCATGGACCGTCAACCGAGAAACTTAGCACAGCTGGACGCGGCACTGGATTCTGCATAATTCCATAGCCCTATCGGTACCTTACATACATCATGGACGACTCTCGTGCAGCACAAGATCGGGCTGGTAGCGCCATGAATCGTCAACCGAGAAACTTAGCACAGCTGGACACGGCACTGGAGTCTGCATAATTCCATAGCCCTATCGGTACCTTACATACATCATGGACGACTCTCGTGCAGCACAAGTTCTGCCTGTTTGCGCCATGGATCGTCAACCGAGTAACTTAGCACAGCTGGACACGGCACTGGAGTCTGCATAATTCCATAGCCCTATCGGTACCTTACATACATCATGGACGACTCTCGTGCAGCACAAGATCGGGCTGTTAGCGCCATGGATCGTCAACCGAGAAACTAAGCACAGCTTGACATGGCACTGGAGTCTGCATAATTCCATAGCCCTATCGGTACCTTACATACATCATGGACGACTCTCGTGCAGCACAAGATCGGGCTGTTAGCGCCATGGATCGCCAACCGAGACACTTAGCACAGTTGGACACGGCACTGGAGTCTGCATAATTCCATAGCCCTATCGGTATCTTACATACATCATGGACGACTCTCGTGCAGCACAAGATCGGGCTGTTAGCGCCATGGATCGTCAACCGAGAAACTTAGCACAGCTGGACACGGCACTGGAGTCTGCATAATTCCATAGCCCTATCGGTACCTTGCATACATCATGGACGACTCTCGTGCAGCACAAGATCGGGCTGTTAGCGCCATGGATCGTCAACCGAGGAACTTAGCACAGCTGGATACGGCACTGGAGTCTGCATAATTCCATAGCCCTATCGGTACCTTACATACATCATGGACGACTCTCGTGCAGCACAAGATCAGGCTGTTAGGGCCATGGATCGTCAACCAAGAAACTTAGCACAGCTGGACACGGCACTGGAGTCTGCATAATTCCATAGCCCTATCGGTACCTTACATACATCATGGACGACTCTCGTGCAGCACAAGATCGGGCTGTTAGCGCCATGGATCGCCAACCGAGAAACTTAGCACAGCTGGACACGGCACTGGAGTCTGCATAATTCCATAGCCCTATCGGTACCTGACATACATCATGGACGACTCTCGTGCAGCACAAGATCAGGCTGTTAGCGCCATGGATCGTCAACCGAGAAACTTAGCACAGCTGGACGCGGCACTGGAGTCTGCATAATTCCATAGCCCTATCGGTACCTTACATACATCATGGACGACTCTCGTGCAGCACAAGATCGGGCTGTTAGCGCCATGGATCGTCAACCGAGAAACTTAGCACAGCTGGACACGGCACTGGAGTCTGCATAATTCCATAGCCCTATCGGTACCTTACATACATCATGGACGACTCTCGTGCAGCACAAGATCAGGCTGTTAGCGCCATGGATCGTCAACCGAGAAACTTAGCACAGCTGGACACGGCACTGGAGTCTGCATAATTCCATAGCCCTAACGGTACCTTACATACATCATGGACGACTCTCGTGCAGCACAAGTTCTGCCTGTTAGCGCCATGGATCGTCAACCGAGAAACGTAGCACAGCTGGACACGGCACTGGAGTCTGCATAATTCCATAGCCCTATCGGTATCTTACATACATCATGGACGACTCTCGTGCAGCACAAGATCGGGCTGTTAGCGCCATGGATCGTCAACCGAGAAACTTAGCACGACTGGACACGGCACTGGAGTCTGCATAATCCCATAGCCCTCTCGGTACCTTACATACATCATGGACAACTCTCGTGCAGCACAAGATTGGGCTCTTAGCGCCATGGATCGCCAACCGAGACACTTAGCACAGCTGGACACGGCACTGGAGTCTGCATAATTCCATAGCCCTATCGGTACCTTACATACATCATGGACGACTCTCGTGCAGCACAAGATCGGGCTGTTAGCGCCATGGATCGTCAACTGAGAAACTTAGCACAGCTGGACACGGCACTGGAGTCTGCATAATTCCATAGCCCTATCGGTACCTTACATACATCATGGACGACTCTTGTGCAGCACAAGATCGGGCTGTTAGCGCCATGGATCGTCAACCGAGAAACTTAGCACAGCTGGACACGGCACTGGAGTCTGCATAATTCCATAGCCCTATCAGTACCTTACATACATCATGGACGACTCTCGTGGAGCACAAGATCGGGCTGTTAGCGCCATGGTTCGTCAACCGAGAAAGTTAGCACAGCTGGACACGGCACTGGAGTCTGCATAATTCCATAGCCCTATCGGTACCTTACATACATCATGGACGACTCTCGTGCAGCACAAGATCGGGCTGTTAGCGCCACGGATCGTCAACCGAGAAACTTAGCACAGCTGGATACGGCACTGGAGTCTGCATAATTCCATAGCCCTATCGGTACCTTACATACATCATGGACGACTCTCGTGCAGCACAAGATCGGGCTGTTAGCGCCATGGATCGTCAACCGAGAAACTTAGCACAGCTGGACACGGCACTGGAGTCTGCATAATTCCATAGCCCTATCGGTACCTTACATACATCATGGACGACTCTCGTGCAGCACAAGATCGGGCTGTTGGCGCCATGGATCGTCAACCAAGAAACTTAGCACAGCTGGACACGGCACTGGAGTCTGCATAATTCCATAACCCTATCGGTACCTTACATACATCATGGACGACTCTCGTGCAGCACAAGTTCTGCCTGTTAGCGCCATGGATCGTCAACCGAGAAACTTAGCACAACTGGACACGGCACTGGAGTCTGCATAATCCCATAACCCTCTCGGTACCTTACATACATCATGGACGACTCTCGTGCAGCACAAGATCGGGCTGTTAGCGCCATGGATCACCAACCGAGACACTTAGCACAGCTGGACACGGCACTGGAGTCTGCATAATTCCATAGCCCTATCGGTACCTTACTTACATCATGGACGACTCTCGTGCAGCACAAGATCGGGCTGTTAGCGCCATGGATCGTCAACCGAGAAACTTAGCACAGCTGGACACGGCACTGGAGTCTGCATAATTCCATAGCCCTATCGGTACCTTACATACATCATGGACGACTCTCGTGCAGCACAAGATCGGGCTGTTAGCGCCATGGTTCGCCAACCGAGACACTTAGCACAGCTGGACACGGCACTGGAGTCTTCATAATTCCATAGCCCTATCGGTACCTTACATACATCATGGACGACTCTCGTGCAGCACAAGATCGGGCTGTTAGCGCCATGGATCGTCAACCGAGAAACTTAGCACAGCTGGACACGGCACTGGAGTCTGCATAATTCCATAGCCCTATCGGTACCTTACATACATCATGGACGACTCTCGTGCAGCACAAGATCGGGCTGTTAGCGCCATGGATCGTCAACCGAGAAACTTAGCACAGCTGGACACGGCACTGGAGTCTGCATAATTTCATAGCCCTATCGGTACCTTACATACATCATGGACGACTCTCGTGCAGCACAAGATCGGGCTGTTAGCGCCATTGTTCGTCAACCGAGAAACTTAGCACAGCTGGACACGGCAATGGAGTCTGCGTAATTCCATATCCCTATCGGTACCTTACATACATCATGGACGACTCCCGTCCAGCACAAGATCGGGCTGTTAGCGCCATGGATCGTCAACCGAGAAACTTAGCACAGGACACGGCACTGGAGTCTGCATAATTCCATAGCCCTATCGGTACCTTACATACATCATGGACGACTCTCGTGCAGCACAAGATCGGGCTGGTAGCGCCATGGATCGTCAACCGAGAAACTTAGCACAGCTGGACACGGCACTGGAGTCTGCATAATTCCATAGCCCTATCGGTACCTTACATACATCATGGACGACTCTCGTGCAGCACAAGATCGGGCTGTTAGCGCCATGGATCGTCAACCGGAAAACTTAGCACAGCTGGACACGGCACTGGAGTCTTCATAATTCCATAGCCCTATCGGTACCTTACATACATCATGGACGACTCTTGTGCAGCACAAGATCGGGCTGTTAGCGCCATGAATCGTCAACTGAGAAACTTAGCACAGCTGGACACGGCACTGGAGTCTGCATAACTCCATAGCCCTATCGGTACCTTACATACATCATGGACGACTCTCGTGCAGCACAAGAACGGGCTGTTAGCGCCATGGATCGTCAACCGAGAAACTTATCTTAGCTGGACACGGCACTGGAGTCTCCATAATTTCATAGCCCTATCGGTACCTTACATACATCATGGACGACTCTCGTGCAGCTCAAGATCGGGCTGTTAGCGCCATGGATCGTCAACAGAGAAACTTAGCACAGCTGGACACGGCACTGGAGTCTGCATAATTCCATAGCCCTATCGGTACCTTACATACATCATGGACGACTCTCGTGCAGCACAAGATCGGGCTGTTAGCGCCATGGTTCGTCAACCGAGAAACTTAGCACAGCTGGACACGGCACTGGAGTCTGCATAATTCCATAGCCCTATCGGTACCTTACATACATCATGGACGACTCTCGTGCAGCACAAGATCGGGCTGTTAGCGCCATGGTTCGTCAACCGAGAAACTTAGCACAGCTGGACACGGCGCTGGAGTCTGCATAATTCCATATCCCTATCGGTACCTTACATACATCATGGACGACTCTCGTGCAGCACAAGATCGGGCTGGTAGCGCCATGGATCGTCAACCGAGAAACTTAGCACAGCTGGACACGGCACTGGAGTCTGCATAATTCCATAGCCCTATCGGTACCTTACGTACATCATGGACGACTCTCGTGCAGCACAAGATCGGGCTGTTAGCGCCATGGATCGTCAACCGAGAAACTTAGCACAGCTGGACACGGCACTGGAGTCTGCATAATTCCATAGCCCTATCGGTACCTTACATACATCATGGACGACTCTCGTGCAGTGCAAGATCGGGCTGTTAGCGCCATGGATTGTCAACCGAGAAACTTAGCACAGCTGGACACGGCACTGGAGTCTGCATAATTCCATAGCCGTATCGGTACCTTACATACATCATGGACGTCTCTCGTGCAGCACAAGATCGGGCTGTTAGCGCCATGGATCGTCAACCGAGAAACTTAGCACAGCTGGACACGGCACTGGAGTCTGCATAATTCCATAGCCCTATCAGTACCTTACATACATCATGGACGACTCTCGTGCAGCACAAGATCGGGCTGTTAGCGCCATGGATCGTCAACCGAGAAACTTAGCACAGCTGGACACGGCACTGGAGTCTGCATAATTCCATAGCCCTATCGGTACCTTACATACATCATGGACGACTCTCGTGCAGCACAAGATCGGGCTGTTAGCGCCATGGATCGCCAACCGAGAAACTTAGCACAGCTGGACACGGCACTGGAGTCTGCATAATTCCATTGCCCTATCGGTACCTTACATACATCATGGACGACTCTACATCTACATCTACATCTATACTCCGCGAGCTACCTTACGGTGTGTGGCGGAGGGTACTTATTGTACCACTATCTGATCCCCCCTTCCCTGTTCCATTCACGAATTGTGCGTGGGAAGAACGACTGCTTGTAAGTCTCCATATTTGCTCTAATTTCTAGGATCTTTTCGTTGTGATCATTACGCGAGAAATATGTGGGCGGTAGTAATATGTTGCCCATCTCTTCCCGGAATGTGCTCTCTCGTAATTTCGATAATAAACCTCTCCGTATTGCGTAACGCCTTTCTTGAAGTGTCCGCCACTGGAGCTTGTTCAGCATCTCCGTAACGCTCTCGCGCTGACTAAATGTCCCCATGACGAATCGCGCTGCTTTTCGCTGGATCATGTCTATCTCTTTTATTAATCCAACCTGGCAAGGGTCCCATACTGATGAGCAATACTCAAGAATCGGACGAACAAGCGTTTTGTAAGCTACTTCTTTCGTCGATGAGTCACATTTTCTTAGAATTCTTCCTATGAATCTCAACCTGGCGCCTGCTTTTCCCACTATTTGTTTTATGTGATCATTCCTTTTCAGATCGCTCCGGATAGTAACTCCTAAGTATTTTACGGTCGTTACCGCTTCCAATGATTTACCAACTATGGCATAATCGTATTGGAATGGATTTCTGCCCCTATGTATGCGCATTATATTACATTTATCTACGTTTAGGGAAAGCTGCCAGCTGTCGCACCATGCATTAATCCTCTGCAGGTCCTCCTGGAGTACGTACGAGTCTTCTGATGTTGCTACTTTCTTGTAGACAACCGTGTCATCTGCAAATAGCCTCACGGAGCTACCGATGTTGTCAACTAAGTCATTTATGTATATTGTAAGCAATAAAGGTCCTATCACGATTCCCTGCGGTACTCCCGAAATTACCTCTACATCTGCAGATTTTGAACCGTTAAGAATGACATGTTGTGTTCTTTCTTCTAGGAAATCCTGAATCCAATCACAAACCTGGTCCGATATTCCGTAAGCTCGTATTTTTTTCACTAAACGTAAGTGCGGAACCGTATCAAATGCCTTCCTGAAGTCCAGGAATACGGCATCAATCTGCTCGCCAGTGTCTACGGCACTGTGAATTTCTTGGGCAAGTAGGGCGAGCTGAGTTTCACATGATCTCTGTTTGCGGAATCCATGTTGGTTATGATGAAGGAGATTTGTATTATCTAAGAACGTCATAATACGAGAACACAAAACATGTTCCATTATTCTACAACAGATTGACGTAAGCGAAATAGGCCTATAATTATTCGCATCTGATTTATGACCCTTCTTGAAAATGGGAACGACCTGCGCTTTCTTCCAGTCGCTAGGTACTTTACGTTCTTCCAGCGATCTACGATAAATTGCTGATAGAAAGGGGGCAAGTTCTTTAGCATAATCACTGTAGAATCTTAAGGGTATCTCGTCTGGTCCGGATGCTTTTCCGCTACTAAGTGATAGCAGTTGTTTTTCAATTCCGATATCGTTTATTTCAATATTTTCCATTTTGGCGTCCGTGCGACGGCTGAAGTCAGGGACCGTGTTACGATTTTCCGCAGTGAAACAGTTTCGGAACACTGAATTCAGTATTTCTGCCTTTCTTCGGTCATCCTCTGTTTCGGTGCCATCGTGGTCAACGAGTGACTGAATAGGGGATTTAGATCCGCTTACCGATTTTACATATGACCAAAACTTTTTAGGGTTCTTGTTTAGATTGTTTGCCAATGTTTTATGTTCGAATTCGTTGAATGCTTCTCTCATTGCTCTCTTTACGCTCTTTTTCGCTTCGTTCAGCTTTTCCTTATCAGCTATGATTCGACTACTCTTAAACCTATGATGAAGCTTTCTTTGTTTCCGTAGTACCTTTCGTACATGATTGTTATACCACGGTGGATCTTTCCCCTCGCTTTGGACCTTAGTCGGTACGAACTTATCTAAGGCGTACTGGACGATGTTTCTGAATTTTTTCCATTTTTGTTCCACATCCTCTTCCTCAGAAATGAACGTTTGATGGTGGTCACTCAGATATTCTGCGATTTGTGCCCTATCACTCTTGTTAAGCAAATATATTTTCCTTCCTTTCTTGGCATTTCTTATTACACTTGTAGTCATTGATGCAACCACTGACTTATGATCACTGATACCCTCTTCTACATTCACGGAGTCGAAAAGTTCCGGTCTATTTGTTGCTATGAGGTCTAAAACGTTAGCTTCACGAGTTGGTTCTCTAACTATCTGCTCGAAGTAATTCTCGGACAAGGCAGTCAGGATAATGTCACAAGAGTCTCTGTCCCTGGCTCCAGTTCTGATTGTGTGACTATCCCATTCTATACCTGGTAGATTGAAGTCTCCCCCTATTACAATAGTATGATCACGAAACTTCTTCACGACGTTCTGCAGGTTCTCTCTGAGGCGCTCAACTACTACGGTTGCTGATGCAGGTGGTCTACAGAAGCATCCGACTATCATATCTGACCCACCTTTGATACTTAACTTAACCCAGATTATTTCACATTCGCATTCGCTAATAACTTCACTGGATATTATTGAATTCTTTACTGCTATAAATACTCCTCCACCATTGGCGTTTATCCTATCCTTGCGGTATATATTCCATTCTGTGTCTAGGATTTCGTTACTGTTCACTTCCGGTTTTAACCAACTTTCCGTTCCTAATACTATATGCGCACTATTTCCTTCAATAAGAGATACTAATTCAGGAACCTTGCCCTGGATACTCCTGCAGTTTACCAATATTACGTTAACTTTTCCTGTTTTTGGTCTCTGAGAACGGACGTTCTTTATCAACGATGATAATGTCCTCTCTGGTAAGCCGTCAGGTATTTTATCGTTTCGCCCAAGGGGGGGTCCCTCTAACCTAAAAAACCCCCGTGTGCACGCCACACGTACTCTGCTACCCTAGTAGCTGCTTCCGGTGTGTAGTGCACGCCTGACCTGTCTAGGGGGGCCCTACAGTTCTCCACCCAATAACGGAGGTCGATGAATTTGCAACCATTATAGTCGCAGACTCGTCTGAGCCTCTGGTTTAGACCCTCCACACGGCTCCAAACCAGAGGACCGCGATCGACTCTGGGCACTATGCTGCAGATATTAAGCTCATCTTGCACTCCGCGTGCGATGCTGGTTGTCTTCACCAAATCAGCCAGCCGCCGGAAGGAACCAAGGATGGCCTCAGAACCCAAGCGGCAGGCGTCATTCGTTCCGACATGTGCTACTATCTGCAGCCGGTCACACCCAGTGCGTTCAATAGCTGCCGGAAGGGCCTCCTCCACATTACGGACGAGACCCCCCGGCAAGCACACCGAGTGCACACTGGCATTCTTCCCCGACCTACCCGCTATTTTCCTAAGGGGCTCCATAACCCGCCTAACGTTGGAGCTCCCTATAACTAATAGGCCCGCCCTCTGTGACTGTCGGGACCTTGCCGGAGAATGGGCCACTGGCCCAACAGGCGAGGCATCCTGTGGTGGCTCGGAAACGATGTCATCACCACTAGGAAGCACCCCGTACCTGTTGGAAAGGGGTAAGGCAGCTGCCACGCGACCAGATCCCACCTTCGCCTTTCGGCCAGGCACGCACGAGCCCACCACTGTCCGCCATTCACCCTGGAGTGATGGCTGACCGGTAAGATGCTCACTGCCGGAAGACGCAGCGACATCAGGGGTTCCATGTGATTCCAAGGCCACCGAAGTAGGCATAGGTCTCACCACAGTTGCCCCAACGCCACTACGAGCCGACGCCTGCGCCTCGAGCTCGATGAGCCTAACAGACAAAGCCTCCACCTGCCCCCGAAGAGTGGCCAATTCTCCTTGCGTCCGCTCACAACAACCACAGTCCCTACACATGACTATGTTTACCCTACTCTATACGGTGACAAATTCCCAAGATAATCTTCTGATGAGCTACTCTGATAATCAAGAAACACTCACTGAAATACGAGACGCGAAAACTACGCTAGGTTTTCCCAGAAAAACTATTTAAAAGCTAAGCGCAGCAAATAAGTACAAAAACGCTTTATACAAACAGTACTCGCTGCTGCTGGTGCTCTCGCTCTGGCTGTCACAAGACAACTGCTGATTCAAGTGACTAGTGGCTAACGGCCGCGAAACAAACAAAAGACGGTTTTAGGGCACTTTCTGTTCTAAACGATCAAGAAAACACTAAGAAATATAACACGAAAACTACGTAAAGTTTTATCAAGAACTGTTAGTTACTATGCAGAGCAGAAAAACACAAATAGAATCCCTTCCTTAGTGGAAGGTCGTAAACAAAATGCAAAATAAACGCTTTATACAAACAGCACTCGCTGCTGCTGGTGCTCTCGCTCTGGCTGTCACAAGACAACTGCTGATTCAAGTGACTAGTGGCTAACGGCCGCGAAACAAACAAAAGACGCTTTTAGGGCGCTTTCTGTTCTAAACGACCAAGAAAACACTAAGAAATCTAGCACGAAAACTACGTAAAGTTTTATCAAGAACTGTTAGTTACTATGCAGAGCAGATAAACACAAACAGAATCCCTTCCTTAGTGGAAGCTCGTAAACAAAATGCAAAATAAACGCTTTATACAAACAGTACTCGCTGCTGCTGGTGCTCTCGCTCTGGCTGTCACAAGATCGGGCTGTTAGCGCCATGGATCGTCAACCGAGAAACTTAGCACAGCTGGACACGGCACTGGAGTCTGCATAATTCCATAGCCCTATCGGTACCTTACATACATCATGGACGACTCTCGTGCAGCACAAGATCGGGCTGTTAGCGCCATGGATCGTCAACCGAGAAATTTAGCACAGCTGGACACGGCACTGGAGTCTGCATAATTCCATAGCCCTATCGGTACCTCACATACATCATGGACGACTCTCGTGCAGCACAAGATCGGGCTGTTAGCGCCATGGATCGCCAACCGAGACACTTAGCACAGCTGGACACGGCACTGGAGTCTGCATAATTCCATAGCCCTATCGGTACCTTACGTACATCATGGACGACTCTCGTGCAGCACAAGATCGGGCTGTTAGCGCCATGGATCGCCAACCGAGACACTTAGCACAGCTGGACACGGCACTGGAGTCTGCACAATTCCATAGCCCTATCGGTACCTTACATACATCATGGACGACTTTCGTGCAGCACAAGATCGGGCTGTTAGCGCCATGGATCGTCAACCGAGAAACTTAGCACAGCTGGACACGGCACTGGAGTCTGCATAATTCCATAGCCCCATCGGTACCTTACATACATCATGGACGACTCTCGTGCAGCACAAGATCGGGCTGTTAGCGCCATGGATCGTCAACCGAGAAACTTAGCACAGCTGGACACGGCACTGGAGTCTGCATAATTCCATAGCCCTATCGGTACCTTACATACATCATGGACGACTCTCGTGCAGCACAAGATCGGGCTGTTAGCGCCATGGATCGTCAACCGAGAAACGTCGCACAGCTGGACACGGCACTGGAGTCTGCATAATGCCATAGAACTATCGGTACCTTACATACGTCATGGACGACTCTCGTGCAGCACAAGATCGGGCTTTTAGCGCCATGGATCGTCAACCGAGAAACTTAGCACAGCTGGACGCGGCACTGGAGTCTGCATAATTCCATAGCCCTATCGGTACCATACATACATCATGGACGACTCTCGTGCAGCACAAGATCGGGCTGTTAGCGCCATGGATCGTCAACCGAGAAACTTAGCACAGCTGGACACGGCACTGGAGTCTGCATAATTCCATAGCCCTATCGGTATCTTACATACATCATGGACGACTCTCGTGCAGCGCAAGATCGGGCTGTTAGCGCCATGGATCGTCAACCGAGAAACTTAGCACAGCTGGACACGGCACTGGAGTCTGCATAATTCCATAGCCCTATCGGTATCTTACATACATCATGGACGACTCTCGTGCAGCACAAGATCGGGCTGTTAGCGCCATGGATCGTCAACCAAGAAACTTAGCACAGCTGGACACGGCACTGGAGTCTGCATAATTCCATAGCCCTATCGGTACCTCACATACATCATGGACGACTCTCGTGCAGCACAAGATCGGGCTGTTAGCGCCATGGATCGCCAACCGAGACACTTAGCACGGCTGGACACGGCACTGGAGTCTGCATAATTCCATAGCCCTATCGGTACCTTACATACATCATGGACGACTCTCGTGCAGCACAAGATCGGGCTGTTAGCGCCATGGATCGCCAACCGAGACACTTAGCACAGCTGGAGACGGCACTGGAGTCTGCATTATTCCATAGCCCTATCGGTACCTTACATACATCATGGACGACTCTCGTGCAGCACAAGATCGGGCTGTTAGCGCCATGGATCGTCAACCGAAAAACTTAGCACAGCTGGACACGGCACTGGAGTCTGCATAATTCCATAGCCCTATCGGTACCTTACATACATCATGGACAACTCTCGTGCAGCACAAGATCGGGCTGTTAGCGCCATGGATCGTCAACCGAGAAACTTAGCACAGCTGGACACGGCACTGGAGTCTGCATAATTCCATAGCCCTATCGGTACCTTACATACATCATGGACGACTCTCGTGCAGCACAAGATCGGGCTGTTAGCGCCATGGATCGTCAACCGAGAAACTTCGCACAGCTGGACACGGCACTGGAGTCTGCATAATTCCATAGCCCTATCGGTACCTTACATACATCATGGACGACTCTCGTGCAGCACAAGATCGGGCTTTTAGCGCCATGGATCGTCAACCGAGAAACTTAGCACAGCTGGACGCGGCACTGGAGTCTGCATAATTCCATAGCCCTATCGGTACCTTACATTCATCATGGACGACTCTCGTGCAGCACAAGATCGGGCTGTTAGCGCCATGGATCGTCAACCGAGAAACTTAGCACAGCTGGACACGGCACTGGAGTCTGCATAATTCCATAGCCCTATCGGTATCTTACATACATCATGGACGACTCTCGTGCAGCACAAGATCGGGCTGTTAGCGCCATGGATCGTCAACCGAGAAACTTAGCACAGCTGGACACGGCACTGGAGTCTGCATAATTCCATAGCCCTTTCGGTACCTTACATACATCATGGACGACTCTCGTGCAGCACAAGATCGGGCTGTTAGCGCCATGGATCGTCAACCGAGAAACTTAGCACAGCTGGACACGGCACTGGAGTCTGCATAATTCCATAGCCCTATCGATACCTTACATACATCATGGACGACTCTCGTGCAGCACAAGATCGGGCTGTTAGCGCCATGGATCGTCAACCGAGAAACTTAGCACAGCTGGACACGGCACTGGAGTCTGCATAATTCCATAGCCCTATCGGTACCTTACATACATCATGGACGACTCTCGTGCAGCACAAGATCGGGCTGTTAGCGCCATGGATCGTCAACCGAGAAACTTAGCACAGCTGGACACGGCGCTGGAGTCTGCATAATTCCATAGCCCTATCGGTACCTTACATACATCATGGACGACTCTCGTGCAGCACAAGATCGGGCTGTTAGCGCCATGGATCGTCAACCGAGAAACTTAGCACAGCTGGACACGGCACTGGAGTCTGCATAATTCCATAGCACTATCGCTATCTTACATACATCATGGACGACTCTCGTGCAGCACAAGATCGGGCTGTTAGCGCCATGGATCGTCAACCGAGAAACTTAGCACAGCTGGACACGGCACTGGAGTCTGCATAATTCCATAGCCCTTTCGGTACCTTACATACATCATGGACGACTCTCGTGCAGCACAAGATCGGGCTGTTAGCGCCATGGATCGTCAACCGAGAAACTTAGCACAGCTGGAAACGGCACTGGAGTCTGCATAATTCCATAGCCCTATCGGTACCTTACATACATCATGGACGACTCTCGTGCAGCACAAGATCGGGCTGTTAGCGCCATGGATCGCCAACCGAGACACTTAGCACAGCTGGACACGGCACTGGAGTCTGCATAATTCCATAGCCCTATCGGTACCTTACATACATCATGGACGACTTTCGTGCAGCACAAGATCGGGCTGTTAGCGCCATGGATCGTCAACCGAGAAACTTAGCACAGCTGGACACGGCACTGGAGTCTGCATAATTCCATAGCCCTATCGGTACCTTACATACATCATGGACGACTCTCGTGCAGCACAAGATCGGGCTGTTAGCGCCATGGATCGTCAACCGAGACACTTAGCACAGCTGGACACGGCACTGGAGTCTGCATAATTCCATAGCCCTATCGGTACCTTACATACATCATGGACGACTCTCGTGCAGCACAAGATCGGGCTGTTAGCGCCATGGATCGTCAACCGAGAAACTTCGCACAGCTGGACACGGCACTGGAGTCTGCATAATTCCGTAGCCCTATCGGTACCTTACATACATCATGGACGACTCTCGTGCAGCACAAGATCGGGCTTTTAGCGCCATGGATCGTCAACCGAGAAACTTAGCACAGCTGGACGCGGCACTGGAGTCTGCATAATTCCATAGCCCTATCGGTACCTTACATACATCATGGACGACTCTCGTGCAGCACATGATCGGGCTGTTAGCGCCATGGATCGTCAACCGAGAAACTTAGCACAGCTGGACACGGCACTGGAGTCTGCATAATTCCATAGCACTATCGGTATCTTACATACATCATGGGCGACTCTCGTGCAGCACAAGATCGGGCTGTTAGCGCCATGGATCGTCAACCGAGAAACTTAGCACAGCTGGACACGGCACTGGAGTCTGCATAATTCCATAGCCCTTTCGGTACCTTACATACATCATGGACGACTCTCGTGCAGCACAAGATCGGGCTGTTAGCACCATGGATCGTCAACCGAGAAACTTAGCACAGCTGGAAACGGCACTGGAGTCTGCATAATTCCATAGCCCTATCGATACCTTACATACATCATGGACGACTCTCGTGCAGCACAAGATCGGGCTGTTAGCGCCATGGATCGTCAACCGAGAAACTTAGCACAGCTGGACACGGCACTGGAGTCTGCATAATTCCATAGCCCTATCGGTACCTTACATACATCATGGACGACTCTCGTGCAGCACAAGATCGGGCTGTTAGCGCCATGGATCGTCAACCGAGAAACTTAGCACAGCTGGACACGGCACTGGAGTCTGCATAATTCCATAGCCCTATCGGTACCTTACATACATCATGGACGACTCTCGTGCAACTCAAGATCGGGCTGTTAGCGCCATGGATCGTCAACCGAGAAACTTAGCACAGCTGGACACGCCACTGGAGTTGGCACAACTCCACATCACTGCCGTTACCTTCCAGAACATTATGGACGACACTCGTGCGGCACAAGTCGGGCGGTTGGCGCCATCGATCGTCAACCGAGAAACTTAGCACAGCTGGACACGCCACTGGAGTTTGCACAACTCCACATCACTGCCGTTACCTTCCAGAACATTATGGACGACACTCGTGCAGCACAAGTCGGGCGGTTAGCGCCATCGATCGTCAACCGAGAAACTTAGCACAGCTGGACACGCCACTGGAGTTTGCACAACTCCACATCACTGCCGTTACCTTCCAGAACATTATGGATGACACTCGTGCAGCACAAGTCGGGCGGTTAGCGCCATCGATCGTCAACCAAGAATCTTAGCACCGCTGGACACGCCACTGGAGTCAGCATAACTCCACATCCCTGTCGGTACCTTCCATACATCATGGACAGCTCACGTGCATCACGAGATTGGGCTGTTAGCGCCATGGATTGTCAACCGAGAAACATAGTGCGGGTCAATATGACACTGGAGTTTTCATAACTCCACATCCCTGTCGGTATCTTTGAGAACATCATGGACAACTCTCGTGCAGGTCAAGATTGGGCTGTTAGCGCCATGGATCGTCAACCGAGAAACCTAGCGCAGCTGGACCTGGCACTAGAGTCTGCATAACTGCACATCCCTGTCAGTAAATTCGAGAACATCATGGACAGCTCTCGTGCAGCACGAGATTGGGCTGTTAGCGCCATGGGTTGTCAACCGAGAAACCTAGCGCAAGTGGACATGGCACTGGAGTTTTCATAGCTCCTTATCCCTGTGGGTATCTTCGAGAACGTCATGGACAGCTCTCGTGCATCACGAGATCTTGCTGTTAGCGTCTTGGATCGTCAACCGAGAAGCATAGTGCAGGTGAACATGGCACTGGAGTTTTCATAACTCCACATCCCTGCCGGTATCTTCGAGAACATCATGGACAGCTCTCGTGCAGCATGAGATTGAGCTGTTAGCGCCATGGATTGTCAACCGAGAAACCTAGTGCAGGTGGACATGGCACTGGAGTTTTCATAGCTCCATATCCCTGTGGGTATCTTCGAGAACGTCATGGACAACTCTCGTGCAGCACGAGATCGGGCTGTCAGCTTTATGGATCGTCAACCGAGAAACCTAGCGCAGCTGGACCCGGCACTAGAGTCTGCATAACTGCACATCCCTTTCGGTAGCTTCGTGAACATCATGGACGATTCTCGTGCAGCACGTCACGTGGCGATTTGCGCTGGATAATTTGTTTGCTGAGGCTTTTGACAGGCGGTCGGGTTATTTGACTGGACAGTGGAGTATGACAGCACTTATTTTGATTTCCGTCTTCGTTATTTGATACTTTAGAGAATAAGCATTCGATTCCCTGGGGCCTTCACTGAAAGGGATACGCGTAATTGGCAAGCGTAGCTGTGGCAAAAGACATACAGTCCAACTGAATTGGGTATTCAGGGATGAACATTACAACGAGGCTGATTATTCAACCGACTGCTCTCTGCCCCGTACTTCCCGCTGCGTCAGCTGTTTCGCAGAAAACGCTACCATCTGCCAATTACAGCCATTATTTACGATTGTGGTCTCTGGCGAGCTTCCTGTCGACAGAAGGCGTCTGTTGTTTTCACTCGCTTTGATGCTGGCGACATCCTATGTGATTAAGTAGTTATCACGCAATCACTCGCTAAATTCCAGAAGTTTCACCTGCTAAATTAATTACCGAGACAGTAATAGAGAAAAATACAGATTTTCCGTTCCTTTTTTTTCGTTACTTCAGCTCATTATTTTTCCTGGTTCTCTTGCAAGCTGTATAATGACAATCAACTAATCGTTACAAAACAGTGTGCGCTAGTTTATTTCGCTTTGCTGGCCTATTCTTCGTAGATTATTTTATAAATATAATTTGGTTGGTCAGTCATTAAGTACAGTACGACTTAAATTGCAGGCATTTTGCGTAGGAAAATAGCAGCAGTTTTCAAAGTAGCATGTTTCAAGTTCTATTATGCTATTGTTTTTTACTTCTTCTCGTTCTTCATTATTTTCTTTCTGTAGCGTTCTGTCCAACTAAGTGATCTGACAACGTACCTCGGGAGTCGTAATTTTATTGACTTATACAGTAAACAATTAGCCATACCCTAATGAGTGCTTCAGCAGTGTTCCGGTATATAACTGCGGTGGGCTGAGCATCATTGAAACCATCTCTAATTGCTCCCACTAGCCGCAGCAACTACAGCAGGGCTCAATGTTTTGGACGAATTGCGAACTGCGTATTTTGCAGAACTGGTCTGTCATAACAGGCTTTGCGGAGTTGTAGAAGTATGGCCCTCTCCGCTACGTTTGAAATTGATGATAAGAGACTAACTGACGTGTAATTTTTGGGATACCTGTGGTTGGTTTGGGCATAGCAATGCCATTGGCATGCTTCCACTGACTGCGAAAATACCTTAGAATTAATACTGAATGAATGATGTTGACAAACGCTTTCGGGCAGTGGGAGCCAAGTTTCGTAACATCGTGTTGTTTATCCATTCAATATCAGGAAACTTATCTGATTTACGTGAGACAGAACTTTCTTTGATTTCAGGTGAGACAGAACTTCGTTAATTTCCCCGCGAACTAGTGAAGTTAATGCGCTCATTTCCATCATCGATGTAGTTGGTGACAGCATTATCAACAGTGACAATGTTGTAGGGGTCGAAGGGTGCAGAATTTGGAGGAAACGATGACGTAATTTCTTTTATAAAAGCCTACGCCTTTTCTCTCGGTGAAGTAGCTACAGTATGTACGTCCTGTGATGGTGGAATAAACGGATGGCTTGGGAGGAATTTTCTGAGTAACGTCCCAGGCATAATTTGAACCTAGATTTATGAGTTTAAGTTTATAGTTCCATGCATCGCTTTCATGTTGGTTTATTTTTTCGCTGAGTTTCCTATTTACCCTATGTAATACGGTTTTTACTACTGTATTACGCGTCCGCAGCAAGAGTTTCCGTATGTACTTCAGGAGCAAATTCAGGGATGTAATTTGTGCGACGGAAGGCGGGCAAGGTGCTGTGAATAGCCGCTGTGGTCAAAAGGTCGGTAAATACAACAGCTTGCAATCCCAGCTCTTCAGAAGTCTGTATGCGAGGATTAATATCAAATATTGTCCCCAGTCGTTGCTTATATACACTTATATACACTACTGGTCATTAAAATTGCTACACCACGAAGATGACGTATTACAGACGCGAAATTTAACCGACAGGAAGAAGATGCTGTGGTATGCAAATGATCAGCTTTTCAGAGCATTCACACAAGGTTGGCGCATGTGGCGACACCTACAACGTGCTGACATGAGGAATGTTTCCAACCGATTTCTCATACACAAACAGCAGTTAACCAGCGTTGCCTGGTGAAACGTTGTTGCGATGCCTCGTGTAGGGAGGAGAAATGCGTAACATGACTTTTCCGACATTGATGAAGGTCGGCTTGTAGCCTATCGCGACTGCGGTTTATCGTATTGCGACATTCCTGCTCGCGTTGGTCGAGATCCAATGACTGTTAGCAGAATATGGAATCGGTGGGTTCAGGAGGGTAATACGGAACGCCGTGCTGGATCCCAACGGCCTCGTATCATTAGAAGGCGAGATGACAGGCATCTTATCCGCATGGCTGTAACGGATCGTGTAGCCACGTCTCGATCCCTGAGTCAACAGATGGGGACGTTTGCAAGCCAACAACCATCTGCACGAACAGTTCGACGTGCTTGCAGCAACATGGACTATCAGCTTGGAGACCATGGCTGCGGTTACCCTCGACGCTGCATCACGGACAGGAGCGCCTGCGATGGTGTACTCAACGACGAACCTGGGTGTGCGAATGGCAAAACTTCACTTTTTCGAATGAATCCAGGTTCTGTTTACAGCATCATGATGGTCGCATCCGTGTTTGGCGACATCGCGGTGAACGCACATTGGAAGCGCGTATTCGTCTACGCCACACTGGCTTATCACCCCGCGTGATGGTCGGGGGTGCCATTGGTTACACGTCTCGGTCACCTCTTGTTCGCATTGACTGCAATTTGAACAGTGGACGTTACATTGCAGATATGTTACGATCAGTGCCTCTACCCTTCATTCGATCCCTGCGAAACCCTACATTTCAGCCGGATAATGCACGACCGCATGTTGCAGGTCCTGTACGGGCCTTTCTGGATGCAGAAAATGTTCGATTGCTGCTCTGGCCAGCACATTCTCCAGATTTCTCACCAACTGAAAGCGTTTGGTCAATGGTGGTCGAGCAACTGGTTCGTCACAATACGCCAGTCACTACTCTTGATTAACCGTGGTATCGTGTTGAAGCTGCATGGGCAGCTGTACCTGTATACGCCATCCAAGCTCTGTTTGACTCAATGCCCAGCCGTATCAAGGCCGTTATTACGGCCAGAGGTGGTTGTTCTGGGTACTGATTTCTCAGGGTCTATGCACCCAAATTGCGGGAAAATGTAATCACATGTCAGCTCTAGTATTATATATTTGTCCAATGAATACCCGTTTATCATCTGCATTTCTTCTTGGTGTAGCAATTTTAATGCCAGTAGTGTAGTTCCCAGTTAACATTCCTGTGCCTCTTATCTCTCTGCCTGGCGAGGCGACATATCTCCAGTGGATACTACTAATGGTTTGTGATCAGAATTTAGGCTACAAGAAGTATCAAGAGTTTTATAGAGTACGACGTACAGAACCTCTACTAAGAACTCACTATTTGTGGGATAATAAGTTGGTTCATTTCGCGAAAGATTCTCTAGATTAGACGTATTGTAATGGGTAAACAATATATTTCCATTATGGTTGGTGATCCTTGAATGCTACATGCGATGATTAGAATTCAGATCACCCGCTACTGTTAAGGGTGCAGTAGGGCCCTCCTAGACACTATCGAGGCGAGCAGGTAGAAGTTTCCCTTGGGGCGAGTGGTTCACGGAGACTAACGTTACGTCACCTGGACACGTTCTTATCTTCACATCTGTGGCTTCTAGGTTAACTGTCTGCGGCAAAAGAATTTCCCAGAGCCGTATGTTTTGCGGGATGAGTACGGCAGTTCCACACCTAGTCGGAATTGTTTATCAGTGTGGTATAATTTAAATCGTGATGTCTTAAAAGTTTCTGAAGGTCGCAAGTGAGTTTCAGTCAGTAAGATTGTATCAGGTAAGATTTCACTAATGAAAAGTTTTAGTTCAGGAGCTTTGTGTTTTTTGTTTCGTTTGCATTCCGGTTTTCCACTACTACATTGTTCGCTATTTAAGGATTGTTAGTCAGTAGATGTCATAAGATCTTTGATATTGACGTATTTTGTAGTGAACTGATGACTGTTCCTAGACTTCTACAGAGCCAGTTTAGCAGACCTTTTACTCTCGGATGCGATAATATTTGTAAAAGTTTTATTAGATACAGGTATGACATAGTGATAATCTCTGAGTGGGGCCGTTGAAGTACGTAACAGTTGCGGAGAACGCAAGTTTGCCCGTAGGAGGCGCGGGTTAGCTGACCGTCGCGGTATAGTGCCTTTCATTATGTCGACACTGATTCACTCTCCCTGGAAAAGGAGGTGTAACGCGGTTGGTCAGTCGGAGTGGGCGTGTCTTGTTTGGCACCGGCCGCTGTTTGTGGCAGCAGGGCTGGCTGCTGATGTGTAGCCGGTGCTGGCGCGAGCGTGGTTGCTGCTAAACAAGGCAATCTTAGTGTGACGCGGGATGGCTTCCGCCGCAGTTAATACAGGAGGCTGGAGTGTCTCTGGGTTTTTTACCGCCTGAAGGTAGGTGGCTTTGAGTGCTCTTCACACAACGCGGTTCCTCATTACAATGTGCTGACCAATGATTAAATCTTTGACAACTATGACAAAGGTTGGGACTACGTGATCTGTAATCTTCCACAGTCAGACCTGAAATACGACATAAATTTTGCAAAGATTATATGTCTGAAGCTTTAGCATTACGAGTTATATTACTAAGAGTACGGGATGTGGTAGTTTGTCACATGGGGAAAGAATTTGTACTACAGAACGTATTTTTGATATCCTTAGTGAGTTAATTCAGCAGCGATCTCTTCGTCCGATATTGTGATTGATAGCCCTCTAGTGACTACTTTTAGAGGTTTGTTTGTCTCCTCAAATTTATAAGAGTGAAACTGGTTGTGGTTCTCTCCTGTGTAACTAACACACTTCCCGTAATCGACAGGAGCCTCCGTCGCAATACTTACAGCATCACGTCGTAGCCGTGCGGCGTGACCGTGCGGTTTGCGGCGCCATGTCACGAATTGCGCGGACCCTCCCGCCGGAGGTTCGAGTCCTCCCTCGAGCATGGGTGTGTTTGTTGTTCTTAGCATAAGTAATTGTAAGTGATGTGTACGTCTAGGGACCGATGACCTCAGAAGTTTGGTCCCTCAGGAATCCACACACATTTGAACATTACGTCGTGACCTAGCCAAGTAGTAATGAGAAAGGATACCCTCCAGCTGTTTTGCTATATCTTTCCACCTTTCACTGTCATACATAAAGACTGGAGGGATCTTAACTTTTTTAGTTGTTTGCGGAGGTTTTTATTGACAGGTAGTTCACTTTCACTGCCACAAGAATTTGTAACAACTTCGAGGCGATTTTGAACTGCCACGTTATGTTGTAGTCCTTGATACCAGGGTTGTGCATACCTGTCGAACGGATAGCTGCTGCCTGCCGCTGTTGATGGGATGGTCGCTGGGCTAGTTGGATGTCGCAGGAAGCTGAGGGTTCACAGTGCATCGGCGTGTGGTCGGTGGGCGACAGCTGCTGGCCTCCTGGTTGCAGGGACTGAACGAGCTGTTGTTGACACTGGACGCTGTTCGGGTCCTGAACAATGTGAAGCTTCTGTGCAGTCGGTCATACGTTGTCGTGACGTTGTTCTGGAAATATCTGTGGGTCTTGATGCTGTTGGTATTGGGAACCGTGGCATTACAATGAGGAATAACTTCCGGGAAGTTTGCCAGGTTGTTTACAAAGTCGCTATGTTCGATACCTTCGTTAATTATTCACGCTTTGTCAACGGTTCACAAATGTACCGTCGGGTGATTGTATGAACGTCCTGGTCACTTGTTACAAATCGCGGGAACAGTTCGTAGCACTAAATCTGACACTGATGTCGTGGATATGACCGATTACTTAATGAACACACTTTCGTGAAGGCGGTAGAGAAGGGTAAATAACCTTGCACCGAATGATGTGCGCCGGACCGTTGTTGGACTCCGAATGGTAGTTTTCATGCGTCTGAAGTGGAACAACGCTACAACAGTCCACCCAGTACGTCAAGAATGCAACATCATACAACACAGTAGTTCCAGTGTGCTCAAACAAGAATGAATGACGGAGAACCAAGTGGCAAATCATGCTTCTGTGACGAACCGAGAATCTCCAGATAATTGGCGGCCCTGATGCTCGAAGCCCGGCCTGTCAAGATCGGAACGATACCGGAAGAAGTGAAACTCAGTCGTGGATCAGTCTCAGTTTTCAATGTATTGTACGAAATTTTGAACACGACGGATGTCGCCAGCTGCTGGTTTCTGGGACTCCTCACGCCCATTAAGAAGCACTCCGAACCGAGGCAAGAGCGGAAATGTTGCGGCTGTGTCACGCCACACAATTGCGACTTCTTTAGCCTCCTACTCACCGTAGACGAGCGCAGGACGTATGGTCTTGATCTCGAGGCAGAGAGGCGAAGAAAGCAGTGAAAACACGAGGATTAACCAATGCCGTAAAAGGCAGATGGTGCTGAGTATTTTTGAGACTCCCATTGGGTGCCGCTAACTGATTACGCTCGTAAGAGACAAATCGCTACAGAAGCATGCTAAAGGACGACGTCGGACGGCTGCAGTGTCTGATCCTTCCGGAGTATTTTAATGTCTGCGTCCACGGGGCGTCGACAGTACTGCGCCGACGTACACCATTGCCGTCCAATGTCCAGAGACAGTTTCAGGCCGGCCGTGGTGGCCGAGCGGTTCTAGGCGCTTCAGTCCGGACCCGCGCGACCGCTACGGTCGCAGGTTCGAATCCTGCCTCGGGCATCGATGTGTGTGGTGTCCTTCGGTTAGTTAGGTTTAAGTGGTTCTAAGTTCTAGGGGACTGATGACCAGAGATGTTAAGTCCCATAGTGCTCAGAGCCATTTTTTTTTACAGTTTCAGGCCTATGTTTTCCCACGCACAGACGGGAAAACGCCATATGATTGGTGGACCAGTATGATATGTGCTGGTGGCTAAGAGTGCAATCCGAATTTGGTGGGAAGACCTGCGATAGGAGAAAAATCTGTTGTAATGGTCTGGAGGGGAAAGGAGCGGCAGAATCTAAAGAGTATGATTGGCAACTGTTTCTGCGTCCTCCCACAATTTTAGATTTTCCTTAGTGGTGGGGACAAGGCACTAACCCTTTGGAGTGAAGACGAAGTGAGGAGTTTAAGGGATTCATTTCTGGGCGGCCTGATAGATCGGTCGTGTTTCGCATCTGGATCACCAGAACGAACATTAGAGTTCTCCCCTCCTGCTCAGCCAGAGTGAAGCTGATCGCAAGAGTCAAAAGTATTACTGTCACTGTAGTCCGAGCAGAGCCTGTTTGTTACCACTTGGTGACAACAGTCTGTATTGTTTGTCCTTTCGCACTTGCTCTGTTTCGGTCTGGTCTTTATCTTCAGGTGCGGACTGCCATAGCTCAACATGATGTAGTCTTGCAGGAATGATAATGTATTTGCACCATGTGCGCAGTAGGGACTTGTCTAATTAATTTGACCCCTCCCAGATTACACTGCCTCCTTCTCGCGATACACAGCTACAGTTCGCATGTGTGATCTGTATGAAGGGCTCTCATTCCCGATCTATATTGTTTGTAACAGTCAGTGGTACCGTGTTAAGGCATACTCTCACTCTCAATGCTTGCTAGGTTCAATAATGTGATAGTTGATCCCATTCCTGAACATGAATTCAACAACATATCATTACCCAGGTTAAATTGTTCTTATTTATATTCCATTCAATATTAATGATTTGTAATACTTTAGGAATTCTCACAATAAATCACTTTGTGACACCAAAATCTTCGTATTATTTAGCAGCTGAATTTCACCTTTATTATCAGCGCCCTTTGCCAGATACGAGTAATCAGGTGTTAATTTGCTATTAGGTCTACAACTTTGCTTTCGCCGTTTTGCAATAGACGGCAGTAGCGGCAAGTGCGGTTCGGGTGGTTGGTCATAGGTGTAATACAATAAGCTTAGGTATCTGTGAACATAATTCCATAAAAATATCAGTCGATTTGTCATTGCATCATAAGGCTATTCTCGATTAAGTACGTCAACTTACGTACCAGTTTATCGCCATTTGCGGGAAGTTATAATTTTCTGCTTTAACATGAAGAAATCTGTGCTGTGGCTCTTACAATGTTGGTTACGACCAATGGTGAGGAAACTATTAGTGGATGAACGTGTAGAGAATGCTTTCAACGCCTTAAGAACGGTGATTTTGATGCCGAAGACCAGCATGGCGGCGGAAGACAGAACGTTTTCGTAGCTACTGAAACAGACGAAGACAGTCACAGGACATCAGTATCGAAAGCAACTGATGCTTTCGAGCCCAGCACTGAAGCACAAACGGCCACAATACAGCGATAGACACGTAAAGGTAATTTTGCAGCAGGTCAGTGCTCGACGCCATGTCGCAAAACTCGTCAAAATACACTCCTGGAAATTGAAATAAGAACACCGTGAATTCATTGTCCCAGGAAGGGGAAACTTTATTGACACATTCCTGGGGTCAGATACATCACATGATCACACTGACAGACCAACAGGCACATAGACACAGGCAACAGAGCATGCACAATGTCGGCACTAGTACAGTGTATATCCACCTTTCGCAGCAATGCAGGCTGCTCTTCTCCCATGGAGACGATCGTAGAGATGCTGGATGTAGTCCTGTGGAACGGCTTGCCATGCCATTTCCACCTGGCGCCTCACTTGGACCAGCGTTCGTGCTGGACGTGCAGACCGCGTGAGACGACGCTTCATCCAGTGCCAAACATGCTCAATGGGGGACAGATCCGGAGATCTTGCTGGCCAGGGCAGTTGACTTACACCTTCTAGAGCACGTTGGGTGGCACGGGATACATGCGGACGTGCATTGTCCTGTTGGAACAGCAAGTTCCCTTGCCGGTCTAGGAATGGTAGAACGATGGGTTCGATGACGGTTTGGATGTACCGTGCACTATTCAGTGTCCCCTCGACGATCACCAGTGGTGTACGGCCAGTGTAGGAGATCGCTCCCCACACCGTGATGCCGGGTGTTGGCCCTGTGTGCCTCGGTCGTATGCAGTCCTGATTGTGGCGCTCACCTGCACGGCGCCATACACGCATACGACCATCATTGGCACCAAGACAGAAGCGACTCTCATCGCTGAAGACGACACGTCTCCATTCGTCCCTCCATTCACGCCTGTCGCGACACCACAGGAGGCGGGCTGCACGATATTGGGGCGTGAGTGGAAGACTGCCTAACGGTGTGCGGGACCGTAGCCCAGCTTCATGGAGACGGTTGCGAATGGTCCTCGCCGATACCCCAGGAGCAACAGTGTCCCTAATTTGCTGGGAAGTGGCGGTGCGGTCCCCTACGGCACTGCGTAGGATCCTACGGTCTTGGCGTGCATCCGTGAGTCGCTGCGGTCCGGTCCCAGGTCTACGGGGACGTGCACCTTCCGCCGACCACTGGCGACAACATCGATGTACTGTGGAGACCTCACGCCCCACGTGTTGAGCAATTCGGCGGTACGTCCACCCGGCCTCCCGCATGCCCACTATACGCCCTCGCTCAAAGTCCGTCAACTGCACATACGGTTCACGTCCACGCTGTCGCGGCATGCTACCAGTGTTAAAGACTGCGATGGAGCTCCGTATGCCACGGCAAACTGGCTGACACTGACGGCGGCGGTGCACAAATGCTGCGCAGCTAGCGCCATTCGACGGCCAACACCGCGGTTCCTGGTGTGTCCGCTGTGCCGTGCGTGTGATCATTGCTTGTACAGCCCTCTCGCAGTGTCCGGAGCAAGTATGGTGGGTCTGACACACCGGTGTCAATGTGTTCTTTTTTCCATTTCCAGGAGTGTATACATGGAAACGTTGAAATGAGAAGTCCTATCCCTTCCGCCGTATTCTCCATACGCTGCTCTCTGATTACCAGTGGCATACAGTCTGGATGACCAGCACTTCCGATAATGTGAACAAGTGCAAAATTGAATCGATTCATGGATCCCCACAAAAGACGCCCAGTTCTTCCGCCACGGGATTCGTATGCAATCCGAAAGATGGGAGAATGTAGCGGCCAGCGATGGACAATACTATGAATCACAATTTTTTTGTAAGTTTTTCACAATGAAGCCCCGAACTTCGAGAAAAAACGGCGGAAGCAAAGTTTTAGACCTAGTATAAATAGAATTATGTCGAAGGAGCACCTCTTAAACTGATCACAAACAGGGCCATATCGTAACTTCCTCCATAAATTGCCTGTTGCGTGATAGGAAATCTGGTAGATAAAGTTTGGGGGAGGGGGTTGAATGTATTAGCGTAATTAATATAGATTTATTTCATGAATCTGGGTGACATGTCCACCTCTCAACCCTAGCACCTCGCCGATTGACAACCAACATTGCGTGAAATAACCACAAAAATCCCAGCAAGGCGAAATTTGGCGTTAATGGGTTGTAGCATCAGAAGACAAACGCGAGTGCCTGCTAACAGCACGACACCGCCTGCAGCGCCTCTCATGGGCTCGTAACCACATCGGTTGGACCCTAGACGACCGGAAAACAGTGGCCTGGTCATACAAATCCCGATTTCAGTTGGTAAGAGCTGATGGTAGGATTCGAGTTTGGCGTAGGACCCACAACGCCTTGGACCCAAGTTGTCAACACGGCACTGTGCAAGCTGATGGTGGCTCCATAACGGTTTGGCCTGAGTTTACATGGGATGTACTGCGCCCTCTGACCCTCTTCGAGAGCATTTTCAACAGTCTGAGATAACTAACCCCCATGACTGTTACAGCGTGTATTCCAAGCAAACCTGATTTTCATCCTGGTAGTAGCGTTACTAGCGCCATTCTTATGCG